>NW_027467038.1:2010000-2050323 GCF_046128005.1 Genypterus blacodes | reverse complement strand
CATCTGTCTTTCTGTGGTCAATGTGCCAGACTGGACCGGCTCAGCCCAGGGTCAGCAACATGCAATACATCATAAACCTCTCCCTCTCTCTCTCCCTCTCTCTCTCCCTCTCCCTCTCTCTCTCTCCTTCTCCCTCCCTCCCCACCTGCTTCTGTATCCCATACACACACACACCATTCTTTCTGCATTCACCCTTTCTTCCTGCATTCTCGACCTTCCACTCCTTCACGCTCTGCATCTTTATCCCTCTAGATTCACCATGTGTTCCATGGCCTCTCCTACTCTCACTCCCTCTACCTGGATCCCCTCTCTCTCTCTCTCTCTATCTCTCCCTGACTTTCTCTCTCTCTCTCTTCCTCCCTCCTTCTGTTCCGCCTCCTCTCCAGCAGAGCCTGGGGTTAAAACATGCTGGCATCGACTTGTCTGCCAGGTGTGTGTGTGTGTGCCTGTGTGCCTGGGGAAGGGGGAGGGAGGGTGTAGTGTGTGTGTTTGTGGGTGTGTGTGCACTTTCTGCTTCAGTTTCGTATAAAATGTCTCAAAAGATATGAGAGCCGCTCGCCACACAACACTAGTAATGACGAGTAACACACATTTGTGTACATTTCAAAATTGGCGTCACTTCAATGCCCCACAGTTGCAAACCAGCTGTTTGTGTGTGTGTGTGTGTGTGTGTGAGAGAGTATATTAACCAGTTTAGCAGCTCGCGGCTACAAACAACCCGGTGTGTAAATGTTTACAGCGGTGTGTTTATTGAATATCAGCGGGCCGTTAGCGTGACGCAGGCGTGTTTTATGTGTCCGTGCAGAGACGGATATCTGATTAGCTTAGCTCACACTCTTCCGGGTCCTTAATGCGTCTTGCTGGTATTCCAGCCGTGACAGCCATAACCCGCCCGACACGAGCGCTCCGTCACCGAGGCCCCGACGCAATCAAACACACATAAAACTGCTCAATGGATACGAGAGGATAAACAATAATACAGCTGCTAACAATTCAACTTGGCGAGCAGTTTGGCAGACCAACTGCTCGCCAAACTGCCGTCTTTACAGGTTAACGGTGGGAAGACACACACACACACACACACACACACACACACACACACACGGTGTTAAAGCTTTATGGCACGGCTGTCCCGCACCCTGCTTGTGTTTATGGTTCTATTGGTGCTGCTAACGATGACGAGGGTGACAAGGGCAAAACCAGGTCACATACCTCCACCAAGGCCTGACCGTCCCCTTAATATATCTTACCATCATTATAAAGTAATGATCACGCAGATTAGAGCGCAAACTTCTGCTTCTCAGTTGTGTACTGTTGAAAATGTGTCAAGAAGCGTTTGGTATTCAGATAAACCTGCTGGTGGTCATGGAAACGGAATTGTATGTTGTTCCTGCATTTGGGTTTGAATTGAGATCGTGACTGAGCAAAAAGGTTGAAAATCGCTCAGAACCTGAAACTCCTCAACCCAAGCCACACCCGTCTCTAAAATGTCAGCGGAATCCGTCTGGCAGACACACACACACACACACACACACACACACACACACACACACACGCCGTGATTAAAGAGCGAGGCCATCTGGCGCTGTAAAATGAGCGCGGGGGAAAGCACCCTCATGGATGCTGATGCAAGCCTTGGGACATGTACTTTATATCCTCCTTCCCTTTGTTCCTTTATGCTCCCTTCCTGTTTCTGCTTGCAGCCTCCTTTCTTTTGCCAACTTCCTTCCTCCGTCCGCTCCTTCCCTTGCTTCCTTCCTCATTCCGCCTCTCTTACGATGAACCTCTTAATTAAACGTTACATTAAAAATCAAACGATCCCCACTTGCTGCTGTTTTGGGGTGAATATGGGCGATAACGTGTGTGTGTGTGCGTGTGTGTGTGTGTGTGTGTGTGTGTGTGGCCCTGCAGGTACCAAGCTTCAGCCAGCAGTCATACACAGATGCTCGGGGAGATTCCAGCTGCTGCTACCAGAGAAACTAAAGTCTCTCTGAAGCACAGCAACGTTTCACTACATGTTTGGATATTACTCAACGCTGAAGTCATCAAACATTTAAAACAAAGGGAGAGGAACACGGAGCCCGGCTGGGATGAGGAGGCGTCATTATCACATCTATGGAAGCTTTAGGGGGGGCGTGGCTTCACTAAACCCTCGGGTGTGACAAACTTCCTTCATTAAAGCCGGAAAACTCCTGCAGCTGCATTTTCCCAGGGAGCTTACTTCTGTTTTATTTATTTTTTGCAGCTCTCCCTATAGATTCCTGCCAAATTGTCTTTGTTCCCTACAGTTTCTGCGTAATCATAAAAAACCAGCAGATCCAGCTTCACCTTGCTCGCCGCCCTTGAGCAAATCAATTACGTGCAGCGTCGAAGCTTCTGTCAGTTAAATAAGGACAATTTAATAGATTTAGTTGGCTATTCCAACCTCCCACCTCGGGAGATTAAAGTCGGAAATCTTGCCGTTGCGACGCTTTCACACCTCCGTTCCCACAGCAAACTCCCGCTTCCCGCCACGGCGAGACGCAGCATCAACGAGAACCCAAGGCCAAAACAAGAACGTGCCGACTGAGTCCAGCTATTCTTTTTTTTTTAAACCTTGTAAGCTAAATTAAAATTCAATAATGGAAGTTTTGATTCACAGTTTGAGTCGTCACAATGGAGCGAAGGACGAAGCCTCTATGACCGCTTTGAGTTTATTACAGAGGCGGCTTTGAAACAGGACAATGGTACAATAATAATTACTCTGAATGGAAGAGAGAGGAGAGATCAAAGATACTGTCGCTCCTGTTTAACTTACAAATCTTTACAAACTGAAGAAGTCACGAAACACAGAAATCACTGCAATCAAATTCTGATGAGAATACAACACTGTCAAAACAAAGGAGAAGAGAAATACCGACCGGCATATTTATGTTTTAAATCAATTACAGTCTAATGAAGCAGGTGCATCTATGAAAGGCGCCGCAGCTCGACCTCCAGCTCATCACGCCGGGCTGGAGAGCTTTACCTCCACGCCCCGCAACACGCCGGCAGTCAGGTTTGGAGTAATAAAGCGAGGTCACGGGATAACAACACCTCATCAAACAGGGGGTCACATCTCCTCACAGTGCCACGCTCCACCGAGTGCTGCCTGAAGGAGTGTGTGAGTGTGGGCGTGCGTGTGTGTGTGTGCGTTCTGGGTGTAAATTCTTCCAACGCTCACATCCACATGCCGACGGGCGATTTAGAGTTTCCACCTCGACTAACCTGCATGTCTGAAGACAGCGGGAGGGGAAACGAAATGTGTCCGGCCTTTAAATGACAGCGGCCATTTTGATTTCTGCCGTTTCCTTGGACACGTTTCCTCCAGGATAACTTACAACATATTTATCACTGCTAGGTTTGGACCACAACGACAATCACCATAGTAACTCTGTACTTGACTAAGACTGGAACACACACGTATGTAGAGAGGGTAGGAGAGGAAAAATGTAAACAAGGTGATAACAGTGAAGATAAACAAGAAAAGGAACGCATCTCTGGGTTCTACCAGGACAACATGAGCTTGTTTACTTCTGCATGATTGTCCAGATTGATCCTGAACCCCCCCCCCCCCCCCCCGAGGTTTCTCCACCTCCATATCGAGCTCAAACCCCCCGAGCTCAGGACGACGCCCCAGCTGGAGACCCTGGTGTCGCTGCATGCTTTGTAGGCTGATGAAGCTGTAAAGAAGACATACTCTCACATCCAGAGTCGTCCTACATCTGCCTGTGTCTCTCTCTCTCTCTCTCTCTCTCTCTTTCTCTCTCTCTCTCTCTCGTGAAAGGAAACAGAATAGTTTGGGTGATTGCGCCCTCTACCCTCCGTCTCTGGCCTCTTCTCCAGCCTTTTCTCCTCACTCCTGTGTTTAATATGAGTACAAACAAACTTGACCTCAAACTTAAGTCCCGCCTGCTGTTTCCTGACACAGACACGGTGTCGCTTGACGCTGGTTAATGAAGACCTCCCTGCCAAGCAGCGTGACGTGGCGTGGCAGACATAAAGGAAACTGAACTGAGAGGGCGACCTGCCCAGATGCTCTGTCCTGAGCCAGACGCTCGGCTGGAGCAGAGGACTTTAGTGTCATATACGACAACAACGTGGGTGAGACGTGTTGGAACTAAGAGAATGCACGGAACGGCACAAAGAGCGAGGAGGGAACTCTGATTACTGTGCAACAGCAGCAACATCCATGAATGGGATTACGCGCATCAAGAGAAAGCTTTGATTTGAAGGCTACAATATGATTATGGGTATGACCTTTGACCTGAGACGCACAGGTGAACCCTGAGTGTATAAACACGTCAACATTCACAAACGTGTTCCTGTAAGGTTCTACTTCTCCATCATTAATCTCGGTTAAAATTTCATTCCCATGCCTCTGATCAACCGCACCCAATCTGAATTTAACCCCAGGGTGTAAAAATGTGGATTTAATATGAAAATGAGGTGTACTTTGCTTTAGCGTGATTCCTTCCTGCCTGGTTGTTTCCGACACCAAGCTTCCTTTCCTCCTCCCTCCAGGTAGGAACTCTACTGCGAGCAGATCCACACCAACCCATGCTCGACTAATCTGAGGTTCTGTCTGTTGGAATGTGCTGATCAGAAGGAACGCCACGCTGAACACCGCCTTAAATGCAAACATAGGACCCTGCGTCTGTCCCCGGGGCCGGAGGGAAGGAGCTCATTTACATGATTAATTACCTCCACCTAACAAGCAGGGGCGGCGCTCAGGGCTCCCGGGGTTCCTCACACAGCATGTTGATGTGTGTGTGTGTGTGTGTGTGTGTGTGTGTGTGTGTGTGTGTGTGTGTGTAGTTCTTCAGCCCACTCCCAGACTTCATAGTCTAGTCAGGTAATAATCTATAATTAATGACGCGGTCTAATTCTGCTGTGTTATCTTTCTGTTAGTTACATAACAAAATGGTTCCAACCTGGTTTGAGAGACAGAGAGAGAGAGAAGGGGATAGAGAAAAAGAGAACGTAAGAGAGTGAGAGAGAGAGAGAAAGAGAGTGAGAGTGAGAGTGAGAGAGAGAGAGAGAGAGAGAGAGAGAGAGAGAGAGAGAGAGAGAGAGAGTCATGTGATCTGAGGTCTTCAGTGTCTCTACACAGAGAGACATATGGACCGGTTCATTAGATGTAATATGGCCTAATAGCTGCTACCACATGAGGCATACTGTGTGTGTGGGCAAATACATGAAAGGGCAAGAGTGTGTGTGTGTGTGTGTGTGTGTGTGTATAGTAGCAATATATGCACAATCGTTATTAATAGTTTTCTTTCCACCCATTAGTGTGTGTCATATGTGTGTGTGTCGTGTGTGTGTGTGTGTGTGTGTGTGTGTGTGTGTGTGTTTGGGGATGTGTGTAACAGACTGACCCACAACAGCAGAGTTGTATTAGGCAGCAATAAGTTTAAGATATACAGACAAGCAGACGTCACAGTGTTTTCTGTCCAGAATTCAATGTCATACATCGCAATCAGAACACACACACACACACACACACACACACACACACACACACACACACACACACACACACATTTCAGTTATTATGATACCACGCTTGTTGATTTCCATAAACAGAGCTAACACACACACAAACACACACACACACAGGCATGTGAAGACAAACAAACACACACGCACACATATTTAGTAAGTGGATGTCAGGAGTAGAAGAGGAAAACGTTACAAAATCCATTTAATCTCATTTCCTTTGTTGAGGTCTTGTGGGAAATCAGCAGGGGAAACAGTTTCTCCACAGATCCTCACGGAGCTCCCAGCTTTGATGCAGGAATGATGACGATTCTAACAAATCTGATGATGAAAACCGTTACACTGCTGAGGCATCTAATTACACTCATGCTCTATGTGCTCTAACTCTATACAGAGCCACACGTGACCCCAGACGCCCTCACCTCATGATAATTCAACAATGTGATGCCTGTGAGCCTTTATAGCTCCGCCCCCTGCTCGTTTCCTCCCCCATTCATCAGCCAACACACATTCATCATAAACTGTAACTTTGTATGATTAAAGTCATCCAAACACATTCCCATTGTCACAATTTGACAAAGTTCTATCCTAGAAATGGGCGACGCCGTATCACAAAGTTTAATAAAAGTTAAAGGAGGGGAAGTTTTGTAAAGTATTAGAGGTCTGAATTACTGGAAAAACACACCAATCATTATTCTCTGTTACTATCTCGCTCACACACACACACACACGCCTGTGAGGAGCACGGACACACAGATACCTTTGAATAATGGTGAAAGTGGAGCTAAAGAAATGAAGCCGTCTGAACATTCTTCAGCTCTATCTCTCACATATTACTTCTTCTATCGCGGCCCCAAACGATATTTCACAATTCTCTTCGTCTACTTCATCACGCCGGCGAGAATGAATCGGGATTTAAATATTCAAGAAAAACAATGCCATTTATTCCAGCGGGCCCAAGTTCATTTGTCAGCACGTAAGTTGAATCGCTCCATGAATAACAACAACAACAACGCTGCCATGTGATTTAAACAGATGATTGTTTAAAACATTACCTCACATCTCTTCCTTTTCTTCTTCTGTTCTTCTTTAGAAAACAAATGATGCTACATGGGATACATTTTAATCCCTTGTTGTTTTAGTCATTATTCAAAATGATAAGTCATCATTTGTGCCCGGTGAAGCTACGCCGCCAGAAGATGGGAACGTGACTAAGACTCAGAGGGGGACTCGGTGTGCTCGTTTGATCTGCAGACGATCGGTGCTGCCAAAACTCAGAGAACGGAGAAAATGTACCAAAGTCTGACGTGAAGAACATTGGGAGCTTTATCAAATCCATCCTCTACCTCTACTGAGTAAGTGAGTGAGTGAGTGAGAGTGAGACAGAGAGACAGAGTGAGTGAGTGAGTGAGTGAGACAGAGAGAGAGAGAGAGAGTGAGTGAGTGAGTGAGACAGAGAGTGAGAGAAAGAGAGTGAGTGAGTGAGTGAGTGAGACAGAGTGAGACAGAAAGAGAGAAAGAGTGAGTGAGTGAGACATAGAAGACAGAGAGAGAGAGAGAGAGAGAGAGTGAGTGAGTGAGAGAGAGTGAGAGAGAAAGAGTGAATACGAGAGAGAGAAAGAGTGAGTGAGGGTGAGTGAGTGGGTGAGTGAGAGAGAGAGACAGACAGAGAGTGAGTGAGACACGGAGGGTGTGTGAGTGAGACAGAGAGTGAGAGAGAGTGAGTGAGTGAGACAGAGAGTGAGAGAGAAAGAGTGAGTGAGAGAGGGAAAGAGTGAGTGAGTGAGAGTGAGAGTGAGAGTGAGACATAGAAGAGAGAGACAGAGAGAGACAGAGAGAGAGAGAGAGAGAGAGAGAGAGAGAGAGAGAGAGAGAGAGAGAGAGAGTGAGTGAGTGAGACAGAGAGTGAGAGAGAAAGAGTGAATATGAGAGAGAGAAAGAGTGAGTGAGGGAGAGAGAGAGAGAGAGAGAGAGAGAGAGAGAGAGAGAGAGAGAGAGAGAGAGAGAGAGAGAGAGAGAGAGAGGGAGACCGAGAGAGAGAGGGAGACCGAGAGAGAGAGAGACAGAGACAGAGAGAGAGAAAGAGAGAGAGAGTCTGGAGCATGCTGAGGTGATCCTTTAGGTGAGTAGCAGCGTCTCATTCCCTGGAGAACAAGTGAAGGTTCAGCCATCACGGCCGACTGCAGCTGACCTGTTTTCCGGGGGCTCCCTGTAGTTTAGGGTTTCAATCCCCTGGGCAGTGAAGCAAATAAACAGCGGCTTCACCTGCATCCTGTTAAAAAACAACACTTTTCTTGAGGGGACTTCAGCCGCTCTCCTAAAGTGCGGAGGAAAAAGTGCCGCCTGAGTGAAACTGAGAGCAAAACCTTAAACTGCTGTCAAATTAACTGTGTATTCATAAAGCAGCTGCTTCTGAGTGGAGAAAGTGGCAACAATGAGCGCTGCAGATCCTCCAGGGGTGATTCAATCGCTCCGAGTCGTTACAGAGTTTGGCACACACACACACCATCACACAAGCGCACTCGCACACCAACCGCGCGCTCCAATCCGTCAAGTACCTTCATCAGCACCAGTTAATGACGAGTGGGAATTCTGCCTCCAATGATCGATTCTCTTTACTTCCTCTGGCTCAGTATTGATAACGCTCAAGGATTTACTGCATGTGTGTGTGTGTGTGTGTGTGTGTGTGTGTGTGTGTGTGTGTGTACTGTCCCCCCCTGTGTGTAAACCTGTAGGTTACTTATTCTTTCTATTAAACGCTCTGTCATCTGTTCTTATTCATGACATGTTTAGGTCACATCTCATCTTTTATTGGACTTTATTGGCATTTCAGTATGAGGTGTAATGTTCTTACTTAATGTCATTTAGATAAGCAGTTTTTTGCTAAAGTGCGTAACTTTGTACTTATGACCCTTTGACCCACAGACTCACACCTGTGGGGCTGCGAATACATTAGACCTCCATCCTGATGTCCCCCCATAGGATCTTTATGTCCAGCTGAGCTAAAGTAGGTCCACATATGGTTCAACAACAAAACGTGCAGGTCCCAGTCTGTGCTCTCTGCTGCCATCTGGTGGTCACCTGTTCTGAATGGTTGTCTATGGCCTAAATACTTATAAAGCTTTAAATAATGGACGGAAAAACCTCAAACTCTAGTAGAAACTGTTGTTCCTTTGGCTCACATCCCATTTCTCCACAAAATGTCAATAAGCTTTCACAAACACACACACACACACACACACATACAAACACAGACACATACCTACACACTAAGGAGACAACATGACCAAAACAGGAAGAAGAAGGAGTTGAAGACACGGCAGAGGACCAACATAGCAGAGTGAAGCTGAAGACACAGTCATTTAGAATCGCTACCATCTTAGTGTGTGTCTGTGTGTGTGTGTGTGTGTGTGTGTGTGTGTATGAGACAGAGAGAGGGAGATGGTGTACAAGAAAGAAAAATTGAGAATCTTATCACCATGGTAACAGCCTGCCACTGTATTCACCATCCTGGATCGCTGCCGTGGTTAAAACTTCCGACCACACACACACACATACACACAACAACACACACACACACCTCCATGCACCATGTTCAACTTCCTCCTCGCCTGTCCCCGCTGCAAATACATCCTAATAAATAATTTCAGCGACCTCCTCGTGCCGCTGGCTTATTGGAGAGAGTTACAGAGAGACGAAGAGTCAAACACAATAACGTCACACACACACTTAATAAGTTTGATTTGATTACAGCCCCAGGGATTTCATCTGTATTGCGCAAGAAATATACAGAGCAGCTGTGACAGCCGACACATTTGAGGAGGAGGAGGAGGAGGAAGATCTGGGCCAATGTTGAATAAAGACACAAACAAATAACTGTCAAGTCGTCTGGACTGAAGACGAGTCGTTATGGCCCAAACATCTCACCTCTTCATCAAAGACGGGCCGGGTGAATGAACAGAGACGGCTGTATTGACATCATCACTTACAGGATTGTGCCGTAATGAAGTTCAAACAAATTCAATACCTCATCTCTCGCTGCCAGCCGTGTGGCCAGTGTGTGTGTGTGTGTGTGTGTGTGTGTGTGTGTGTGTGTGTGTGTGTGTGTGTGTTTGTGTGAGAGTGAGGAAAAAACAGCAGATTGGACCTTTAATCCACCACACAACTTCCAGGTAAGGATGATGGATTCAGGTACGGACGGGCAGAACAGGAAGCAGGCGTACGTGATCACACACACACACACACACACACACACTTAACACGCTTTGCTCCTCCTCACACATTATCCATGGCCATCCCCGCAGATCCCACATGATTATTCCTGCTTCTCCAAAGTGCTGATTACAGTCAGGCACTTCACAGGACGCCTCATCATCCACTGACCAAGGCTCTATTTTTAGGTGCCTTCCTTCCTTCCTTCCTTCCTTCCATTCTTTCTTGCTCTCTCTCTTTCTTTCTGTGGCTCTCTGTCATGGTGATTCTTTTTGTTGGTGCAGTTTCTTTTTATTGTCAACCCAGATTGGGCTGCGGGAAATTACAGAGGAGGAAGAAGAGGAGGAGGGAGAGGAGGAGGAGGAAGATAGAAGGCTAGAGAGGGAGATCGGAAGGTCGAGATGAAAAGAGGATCAGTAGAAATATAAAAACGATTTTCAGTCGCTTTGACTGTTGAGGAAGTTGGAAAATGAACTCTCTGCCCTCCACACACACACACACACACACACACACACACAGCGGCCGCCGCTGTTTCGATCCACCAGCCCGCGATTACAGAATCTCCCCTGGCGAAAGCTAATCTGGTCAGAGAGGAAGGCGGCGGAGGCGGAGAGGAGAGACGAGCACAAGCGGATTAATGGCGACTCCTCATTGCTAACTTGCTCTTTATCTCCTTCCATTGTTGCTCTGAGGGGAGAGCGTGCCACGTCTTCATCACACTCACGCACACCTGTCAAAGGAGACCATTGAGGACGGTTAGTGAGTCAGCTGCTGCCAAAATGGCTGCCTTTTGTTTACAAATCTCATTATCCTCTTCAGTTCACAGTGAGCGTGATGAGTAATTACTCCGCCGGTGTACAAGTCACACTGCTGGTGTTAAACTCACACTCTAGCAGGGTGGATAATAGCTCTTAGTTCACACACACACACACACACAACGAGGCCGCCGCTCACAACCGGAAGAGCGTAATGGAGGTTTAAGGGTCTGTGATAAACAGAAACAAACATTCACAGGAGCCTTTAGAGTTCTCACACACTCCCTCTGCTCACACACAAACACACCAGCTCACTGGAGAACGGCGTCCTTCTGCAGCACGCGCACATTTACTCTGCGCCGCTAAGATCGAGCGGAGCAGCTGGAAGTTGGTCGCCGAGCTGCAGGGGCCACAGAACAATGAGATTAGACGGAGAGGAGAGTAAAACTAATTCATTTCCCTCTGCAAATAAAAACCTTTCCTGCTTCATTCAACCCAACATGGAAACGTTGTTAAAGCTCCAAGCCCACCGTCCAAGGGGACATTGAACGCCTCGTCTCCTGCCGGGGGACATTTCATACAGATTTCCATCTAACTCAATGCACACAAACACACAGGTGCACTTTGACCCCTGGCTGAGCGGTGAACCTGCTCTACTCTGATTGGCCGGCTGCATCAGGCCTGACAAACATGCACACAAGATGTTTACTGTGTGTTTATACTCTAAATATCAGTAACATGTAAGGAGTGTGTGTGTGTGTGTGTGTGTGTGTGTGTGTGTTTATAAGTGAGAGAATGCCTGAATATACAACGAGAGCATGCGACAGGTTGTTACAGGGAAAGTTTGCACGAAAACAAAGAGTGTGTGTGAGTGTGTACATCAGATAAAGGAGCAGTGTGTACGTTCCCCTAAAATGTGTTTACAGCAGGATGAGCTGCAGGAGAGGCTGAGGCTCATACACACACATTCATCTGTGTAAGGACACAGTGTTGTTTCCTGTGTGTTTGTTTCTTCCTCCTGCCTGCAGCCAACAGGGCGGAGGGTGAGACAGAGTGTGAGACACATTCAATGACCTCCAAACAATCAGCCACTGTTACTGTTGTGCAGCGATTAGAGAGCGATACGTTAGCGGGACGGTTACCGCGGGGACGGTCACCGCGGGGACACCGCCATTGATAGAGCCAAGGCGTCTCACCGGGTTCCAAGTCAGGGACACTTTGAGGAAGAGCTGCTAATTCCGGAAAAGGGGAATTCTGAGGAAATCGACTCATCTCAGGCTGTCAATCAAAAGTTTGTACCTTACAGAGTTGAAGTGTGAATCTTTTTCTGTCTAGTCGATCATTTGATTACATTCAAATCTGATGTGATGTTTGTTCTTGAGTTGCCATGGTGTTTATGCTTCATATAGAATCACGGCAGCTTCCTGAGCAGCTTTGCTATTAAAGTCTTCAACCTCGTTCTCACACACTAACTTCTTTGATCAGTCAAGCCATGTGTGTGTCTTTGCCTCCCTGATGTACACACACTCGCTTAATCTTAAACACACACACACACACACACACACACACACACACACACACACACACACACACACACACACACACACACACACACACACACACACACACACTACAGGTTGATGAGGAAGAGGAGCAGAGAGCACAGACCACCAAACTGAGCATGTGGAAGGACATGAGTGTGTGTGTGTGTGTGTGTGTGTGTGTGTGTGTGTGTGTGTGTGTGTGTGTGTGTGTGTGTGTGTCTAGGCGTTCCCTTTGGGTGGGTTCACTGACCCCCCACACTGGGTTTGCATTATTGTATTGATTAATTGTCGTTGGTAACTGATGGCTGCTATGACTTGTTTTCTTGTTCTGTGTAGCCGTGGAGATCTACTAGAAAATGAAATATGGCTTCAGTAATTGGTTTTAAATGGAAACGCTGACATGGGACGTTTCAGAAGTTTACTGCTTGTGTGTGTGTGTGTGCGTGTGTGTGTGTCTGAATGTCTCCATCTTAGGTGGAGTTAAGACACTCATTAATTGCCTGAGGACTCCATTAGCCAGCCTGATTACCCCCTGCATCAAACTGACAGGTTACGAGCACACACACACACACACACACACACACACACACACACACACACACACCTGTGACACCTCCATGGATAAAAATAATAACTTCCCAGAATGCTGTTTTAGTGCTGATTGACTGTGGAAGTGAAGGCACTTGAACGCAGCCATATGCACTGCACCTGGCGGCCACACAGCCGGGCTGGGAGAGGCAGGATCCTGAATCCTGAGCTCTCCCTACGGGCGACCTCACCGCGCTGACGCCGGTGTCAGCTGGAGTGAGAGACGGCCCGGACAGGAGACTGAGAAGAACCTGTATAACCACTTCACCTCTTAGAAAAACAGCCAATGACAATCGTTTTGCTTTCTACCTTTCCCTCTCCGTCTTCTTCCTCTTCCTCTCCATCCTCTCCCTCGCCCTCCCCTCAGTTCCTTGGCATCTGGTCCCCAGGTTGGGCTCTACCGTGTGAAGAACACGCGTCTAACATTTACAAAACGAAAGAGGAGTGAGTTGAAAGACTGGAACCGTCGGTCTACTGCGAGGAGGAAGAGGAGGGAATTGCTGAGGGAAAATGAAAATGAAAAGAAGGGGAAAGGCTCAGGTTCGACTCCGTGGAGGAAGATCTCAACTCTTTTATACAATTCTTTCCACACAGACTCCCATTTTCACTGACTTGCCTCTCTCTCTCCCTCCCTCTCTCTCTCTCTCTCTCTCTCTCTCTCCCTCCCTCTCTCTCTCTCTCTCTCTCCCTCTCTCTCTATCCCCCTCTCTCTCCCTCTCTCTCTCTCTGGAGACAGAGGAGTGGAGGTCTTGGTACACTTCCGACCCCCTGACGTTCTTTGCGGGGAACCTCGAGTCTTCTACCTCCCAGACGAAGAAGAGAGGGAATGAAAGAGGGAGAGGAGGAGGAGGAGGAGGAGGAGGAGGAGGAGGGAGGCATTGAGAGCTGGAGATCATTAACTGCACACTAATTAGCCATTAGATACAGGCTGAAAAATGACTGCCAATCAGCCCGAAACCGCCATGACACCAGCTGGGTGTGCGTGTGTGTGTGTGTGCGTCTACAGCAGAGGCATGTATGCACAGAGAGAGAGAGAGAGAGCGAGAGAGAGAGAGAGAGAGAGAGAGAGAGAGGGTCACATCACGAAAGAATTCATGACCAGTGAAAGGATGAGTTATGTGTTTTAATGACTGTGCCTTTATGTGTGTGTGAGTGTGTGTGTGTGTGTGTGTGTGTGTGTGTGTGTGTGTGTGTGTGTGTGTGTGTGTGTGAGAGAGAGAGAGAGAGCTAGAAATGAGGCAGTGTGTGTCCATCTGCCAGCTACTGCCCATCGGGGATCTGCATCAATCATGTGGCTCTCTCTCTCTCTCTCTGTCTCTCTCTCTCTCTCTCTCTCCCCTGCGACTCTTAACTTTGTCTCTCCTGCGCTCGCCCCCTCTTACTCTCTCTCTACAGGAGTTCATCACCTGCTAATGGGTGGTGTCAGTGTGAATTCCTGCATGCACGTGTGTGTGTGTGTGCATTTGTGTGACTGTGGTGCGTGCATGCATGTGTGTGTGTGTGTGTGTTAGCGACAACCCCACAGAGAGACACCACACTCACCTGTGGAGCCATTAAAGCAGAAAAGGAGGTTCGAGCCACACACACACACACACGAGGAGAGAGAGAGATGTTTGAGAAAGACATGTTTAACCCAGAAAGAGGAGGAAGAGGAGGGCGAGGGACAGACGGTGATAAAACGTGTTCTGTGCTCGCTCGCTCTCCTTTCATGAAATATGCAGACGTGCAGATGGACCGGAGCAGAATCCCACACACGGGGAAAAAACAGAACGTCTGAGGAACAGAGCGTTTCTTTAAGAGCTGCAACACATCGTCATAGCGACCGCTGCTCAACCTGAAGCCCGGTTCAGTCATCACGATCTTCAGCTGCGCGATCAAATTGAAAGGCAGCAAAAGGAGGTAATGATGAAGATAAATCACAGTGAGCAGCTGTCCTTCATCCTCCTCACAGCCTGTCCAACTCTAACAGCATCAAAGCCGAGTTGCCACAGAGAAGGAAAAGTCCTCTTCATCATAACCTGACGAAGAGGACGACCTGAGGACCAGTTGCCAAGGAACTGAGGGGATGCGAGGCAGAGAATGGAGAGGGAAAGGAAGGAAAGTGACAAAGAAAGCAAAGCGATACTCATTGGCAAAGCGGCACCGCCTCGCCTGCACGCCGCCGCCCCGCCTGCACGCCGCTGAGGTCACGTATGCACGGGCCAATTTGTCAAAGCAGCACTCCGGCACAAACTACATGTTGTTACTGTTCGACAAGAAAGAGAGAGAGGGGAGCCCGACATGTAAACATGCAGTCAAAGAGCGTGTGATGGATACACAGGCAGCAGCTAGACTAAGATAAGTGTACAAAGGGGGAGAGAGAGAGAGAGAGAAAGAGAGAGAGAGAGAGAGAGAGACAGAGGGAGAGAGAGAGAGAGAGAGAGAGAGAGAGAGACAGAGAGAGAGAGGGAGAGAGAGACAGAGGGAGAGAGACAGAGAGAGAGAGCAAGCGAGAGAGAGAGAGAGAGAGGGAGAGAGAGAGAGACAGAGGGAGAGAGAGAGAGAGAGAGCAAGCGAGAGAGAGAGAGAGAGAGAGAGAGAGGGAGAGAGGGAGAGGGAGAGAGAGAGAGAGACAGAGGGAGAGAGAGAGAGCAAGAGAGAGAGAGAGAGAGAGGGAGAGAGAGAGCAAGAGAGAGAGAGAGAGAGAGAGAGACAGAGGGAGAGAGAGAGAGAGAGCAAGAGAGAGAGAGAGAGAGACAGAGGGAGAGAGAGAGAGAGAGCAAGAGAGAGAGAGAGAGAGAGAGAGAGAGAGGGAGAGAGAGAGAGAGAGAGAGAGAGGAAGAGAGAGAGAGAGAGAGAGAGAGGGGGGGAGAGAGAGAGAGAGCAAGAGAGAGAGCAAGAGAGCAAGAGAGAGAGAGAGAGAGAGAGTGCAATTTCAAGTGTTGCCTCCAGGCAAGGCTGCAATTAGTAGGTTAAGCTCTTCAAATATTCAATTCAATTCAAAACACACACACACACACACACACACACACACAGTCCCACTAAACCTGGCGCACTGGTATAGACACACACACACACACACCTGTCTCTCCAATAGTCCCTCAACCACACACATGCTGATCCAGGTAGCTACAATGATTGCCTAATAGATAATTTAATGTTTTATTAATCCTTCTGTGCGCACGCGTGTGTGTGTGTGTGTGTGTGTTTGGAGAGAATGTGTGGAGCAACACGTGTGATGTTTAATTCATGGAGCGGCGCCGAGGAGCGGCGGTGACGATGGTTAATGCAATCTAGCTAACAACCGTCCACGTGCGTCTGTGCGGGCAGCAGATCTGCGTGTGGCGGCGGCGGCGGCGGCGGCGTGCTAACACAGCCCAGGATCATCAGTGTGGGCGAACACGCCTTACAGCAGCAGAGACGCAGGGACAGATGGGCACGTGTGGTCGCTCTGCAAAGGTGATTAATGATTCAGAAAAGCATTATGTTTAAAGATGAATCTGTTCTGTTACGCTGTGGCTGCACACACACACACACACACACACACACACACACACACACACACACACACACATCTCCTCCTCCCTCACGTTGGATGGGAGCTTTGTTCTGCTTTGGGATGAATTTACAGCAAATTTCTGTCATTTTCTATGGAACATTTTCATAATTTACTCTTTTGCTTTTGTATGTCAGCTCTTCCATTTTTGCAGCCTGAAAAAATACTTCAGAAGTCCTCTCCTCCTCTCCACCTCTCCTCTCCTCTCCTCCTCCCCTTGTCCTCTCGTCTGAGCAGAGGACCGGACCGTCACCGTGCCAAGCCATCACCATGAGGACCGGGCCAGGTGTTGATTTGTTCCTGTGTCCTTCCTGTTAAATGTACAAGCCTGCTGCTCTTCAACATCTCAAGTATTTGTAACGTGGTGTGTTCCAGCCATGTGGCCTGGAACACACCGGAGAGTCAAGTGTTGGAGGGGAAATGTGTGTGTGTGTGTGTGTGACTGGTCCTAACAGAACAGTGATGGGTTGTACTGATATTTGGCCTGGGCTGAAGTTTTGTTCCCGGACTTGTATCATTAATTCTTCTCCTGATTGCCTCTGGACTGGTTTAAGCACTGGTGTCTGCTCTGCCTGCTTAGCATAATTGCTTGTTCATGCCAACTTGTACTCTCAAAGGAATATAGACTGAATGTTTTCCCAGAGGGATGCAAAACGCCCGCAACTAAACGGCCCCATAATAGGCACAGCGGCACCGTGAAGAGCGTCAGATTGTGATGATGCTTAGAATTCCTCAAAGTGACTGAAGATCAACAAACACGGCTAAGAGTTGGTTGTTAAAATGTTTCCCTGCGCAGCACTAAATTGAAGACGTTCTTGTTTAGGATGTGAAGACTTAAATTCGGCCGGGATTATGGCTCACGCACACACACACACACACAAACACACACACACACACACACACACACACACACACACACACACACACCCGTTGCATACTTTAGATCAAGCTCAAGTCCCAAGTCAACTTTATGCTCATTGTCCATGTAGGATGAAAAGTGCTTTATGATGTAAACAAACCGGGCCACCAATGCAGAAACAAGAACACACCTGAGCTTTGGAGCTGCATGTTTGGTACTAGACCAAGAGTGAAACCAGGGGAAACTTTGATGAACTAGATGCAATTACAAAGACACACAACAACGCTGAGAGGGTTAACTCAGTTACCTGCTGCTGCTTTAAGGAGTCGCTGCAGTAGATAGTATGTCATCAAGGTTGGCATGCTATGTCCACTAGGGCGGAATGTGAGGGAATCATCCTCAGAACCTTCAGCCACTTCTCTGCTCAACACCGCCGCCGTGCTGCTGAGGCCATTTAACAAAAGGTCCAGCTTCCTGCCCCAACTATTTTACTAGGTATTACATCATCCAAACATGTTATTACCAGAGGAATGTTCACAAGCGGCACTTTGTGAACACAATACAACAGAATAGCTCGTTAAAGTCCATTAGAATCCTGGTTCTGGCAGGAGACACAATGCTGCGTTCCTTTGTCGGCGGCGCTTCAATAAAGCCGCGTCCGCCCTCATCTGAGTGACACTAACAAAGAACAGCGTGGAGGCATGGAAGTCCTGCGAGCTCCGTCTCAGACTCATTAAAGCACAAACGTTGGCGGAGACAAAAAAGATTGATTGCCTATCTGTTTATCTGCCAGCGCTCAGAGGAAAGCTTACTGGTCGCTCAAAGAAAAGCGTCTGGAGAAATTGTCGGAGAGGTGGGAGATTCCGGTTGTAGACAGCCGGTGACGGAGAGTGACAGATTCCAGGGAGCTTAAACAGCTTCACCGCCGGAGGTTTAGAAGTAAGAGGAACACGTTAAACCCGGGGTTTATTTATACTGTTTCTATTTAGAGCGTCTCCAAACAGCTGATGTTGCAATATCTAAACATTTAGGCCATCCCTCCCTCTGGACGTACAGCACATACATTAAGTTCACTAGGAGGATAAACAGAATGAGTCAGCAAATACCAGCGAGCAGAACGGTTTCAGGATCGTTCCAGCTTCCAGTCTTGGGACGTTGTTTGCGCTGCACTTGGCCGTTGTAGCGGTTCTAAAGCCTCGGCTTAACACCGACGCGCCGCGGGGCTCCTATCCGTTATACGCACGGATTACTCGGGAAAGTCCTTTTAAATGCATGAACTATTTAAATGCGTGTCAGAGCACTCAACCTCGCCAAAGTATCATCTCTGATGTCCAGCGGGGGATTTAGAAGTGAGGGATGAGTTCAGATGAGGTTCTACACTCGAGATGGACCAGCTGACGGCCAATGACAGAGGGGATAGAAGAAGATAACAGGACATAAACAAGCAGAGGTAAAGACAAAGGATATCTTCACTCAATCAGGCAATCAATCAATCAATCAATGTGAAAGTTCTGGTCAGCATAAATGCAGCTGGGTGAGTACACACAGAGTCGACACACACACACGGCAGGCAAACACACAAACAACACTCACAGGAAGAAGTAATCACACATATCCATCACTGTCATTTGAGCGCTGAACACAGACGCACATGTATGTACACACACTATTATACTGAGAGTGTGTGTGTGTGTGTGTGTGTGTGTGTGGCAGAATGAATAGAGCAGAGAAAGGCTCTTGACAGGCCTCTACATCACATTCTAAATAATCCCATTTACATGACATTCTGTGATGTTGATCCGTCTCTCTCATATACACACACACACACACACAAACTCACCCTCCGCACACACACACAGAAACAGTACTTCAGTCTGCTCCATGCCTCTAAATAGGGACGACAAATGTGTTTTTCACCTGAGATTTACATGATCATACCTTTTCTGCCTTCTCATCATTCCCTCATTATTCCATTCATCCTGCTTTCTACTTGTAACCACACACACACACACACAAGTTGCTGGTATACAACACAGACCGAAGACCTGGCTCTCTCTCTCTCTCTCACACAAGGACAAGTTCTCTTTCACCCGATCATCTTTTGTATTCCGTATAGCCAACAACACAATTTAGAAAGCAAATAACATCACAAATATTTACCCACCCCTCCTTCCTTCCCTCCCTCCCTCCCTCCCTCCTTTCCTCCCCATTCTCCCTTTCCTATCAGCACCTTTGTAATTGCAAAATCGACAACTAAGGAAATGGGATCGCGCCTCAGCTCACTTTCACTGCCGTGTTAAAGGCAGGGCAGAGATGTGTTTACAGGTGTGTAAAACCCCTGTTCATTGATTTGTCCGTGTCCTCTCGGTCTCCTTCAGCACTCGGATACAAGGGAGGGAGGACGCACACACGCACACACCATAAAAATACACATTCTCTACACAAATCCTTTTCTAAGTTATGAGTGGGAGGAGTTTCTAGCATGTTAGCATATGAATGGACTATGATCGTGTGTGTGTGTGTGTGTGTGTGTGTGTGTGTGTGTGTGTGTGTGTGTGTGTGTGTGTGTCCAGCAGGAAAGGATCAAACTCATCCCGGCCTGTCACTTCCTCTGTGTTTGTTACCGTCACACTCTCAACACGTTCACACTGGAATCTCTCCTGACCATCATCTCATCTCTAGCTGCTCCTGACTGAGCTCCGTCTCTCATCTCCCTCTGCTCCCTCCCTTCTCCTCCTGGGATTTCCCATTCACACGACTGACAAGCCAACCGCTCGCCAGTTTGTCACTGTGTCGGCGACTTTAAAACAGAATGGATCTTTAACTAACAACAGCATTCATTTCCTTTGTTTACAAGCAGGGGCGAAGACTGAACACAAACACACTTCGACACTTTGATAACAGCATGTTGACATTAGCAGCTCACCGGTTCAGCTGGGAGGATGATGTTTGCTGTCTGATTGCTTTTAAGGGCAAAAGCTGAGGGGGCGGGGGACCAAGACGATCAAACCCACACAGACATGGGATTGAACTCAGGACCATCCCTAACCTCCGAGAAATCAGGGCTCACATCACAAGGCTACAGTTCCTTCATTGAATGTGACTGCAACAACACTGAGCTGTTTACGGTTTTGCCAGCTTTTGTGCGAGAACACTTTTCAAAACGATTCGTTCATCACCACAGGGTCGGCCTTTTAGTTCCACCGCTTCAAAACATCAACGTCCAGGACATCACATCAACTCTGCTGGGGCGAACATGGATGTGAGCTTCCTGCAGCACATCCGTATCCTGCTGGGTCTGTTTGATGTGTCGTGTGTCTGCTTCGTCCAGGCGAACGCTGAGGTTTTTTACGACATCTCTCCGTGTTTTCATACTCGTCTCACGGCGTTTTGTCATCCACTACACACTCTGACATCAGGGCGTTAATAATGTATGCCGCGTCTTTGGCAGCTACCGGTGTAGCTCTCACACTTGAATCGGTTTGAAACGTGCGGCGCATTAAAGCGTACAGCGATCTTCTTCCCTCGTGACGCCGGGAGAGTTCGTGTGTGTGTATGTGCTGTGTGTGTCAGCAGTCTCAGGGCTCGTGGCTCCAACCTGGCAGTGTGAGTGAGTCTGGAGTTACAGTAAGAAGGAGATCTGCTCACCCCATCAATCACAACTATGGCTTCATTTTACCATCATGAATAAAGTAAAAACACTTCATTTGTGCGACACTTCCCTGTTACCACTTTAGATCAGAGCCATTACACACACACACACACACACACACACATCCACAGTACGGATCCTCATCAAAACGCAAAACCAGCACTGCTCTATAAGTCATGTTCTCTTTTGTGAAAATCTTCAAACTACTCATTCCTCTCCTCTCTCCATGCATCATTCAGCTCCACATTTCATTATTTTGTTTCGCTCCGCATGAATGCAGACGTACGTTACATTTTTAATGGCGGCTTCACGCCCACATAGGGAGCCGTACCGTCAGGAGATACCTGGAATTATTCATGGGCCTTTTTTCTTCTCATTTGTGTGGCATGGAACTCACAGGATTTACACACAGACGTTGACGTGGAAACAACAGATTGGCAGTGAAGGAAACCCACAGTTCAAGAAGAGAACAGGAGTTTCTTCAACCGATGTAAAGGTCGATCCAAATGGGAACAGGAAGGAAAAGGAACTTCATTAGTGGTCAGTGTTGAACATCTGAGATCTTTCATTATTCATTTTCATTAAACTCTTAACTCTGTGTTGCTTTGTTAGAGGAACTCTAACTCTGTTTGATCTCTGATGGTGTGTGTGTGTGTGTGTGTGGCTGCTCTGACCTTTGGAGGACTGCAGAGGATGAAGTATAACTTATTTAACAACGGAGCGAGAGGAAGACAGAAAGAAGGTGAAAATAAGATTGCGGGAAGCTGGACAGACAGACAGACAGACAGAGAGGCAGACAGGCAGGAAGTGACTGGCCTGCAGCGAGAGGCAGTGAGGCGCAGGAGCATCTTGTGAAAGTTAAGTGAAACAACAGAAACAAAACAGTGCCCTTCAGAAATCAGAAGATAAACACCATCATTGTTTATCTAATTTCTTAAGGGTCATTAATAAATGTGATTAATGTCTCACAGTCTTCTCCGCTCATATTTACATAATCTGCCACCGTTTGAGTGAGCTCCGGATCAGAAAGGGGCGAAAAGCAATCAGTGCACATTATGCATCTCCTCCCACGCAAGACGCAGCAAGCGAGTCTGCAACATCACAACAACACAACGTAACAACTTCCTTATAGCACCAAATTCAAGAACAAATTGTAAAGTCGAACACATGCAGGGCCGTTCCAAGCTTTGTGTGCGTCCTCCAAAATCAACACAAAGCGGTTGCGAGGTGCTACACCCCTGTCAGACCACGTTTGTCTACCTCGAGCAGAATGGGACGTTCTGGAGGAAGTGATGACTCGGCTCTGCCCCGCCCCTTTGTGGGCGCAGAGCGCACGGGCGACGACTCTTCTGCTGCGGAAGTGAACGCGGTGGACGGTGAAACGAGGCCTTAACCGGAACAGATTTTTTAAAAAGTAGCATGCTGGGTCGATTATCCCGGGATCGCCTGAGCTTTAACGACATCATCCACTCTAATCCCGCAGACATATTGGGCAGAATTTTAACACCGGCACAGAAAAAGATCCAAGACAAACCGGCTAAAGATCAGCGGTGGACATCAAACCTCCAGCTGTATCATTAAAGCTCTCAGACCTGCACATCTATAAAGTATCCACAGCAATTAGGGGAGGCCATTATTTTCCAGCCTATGCAGTGTAAAGTGGCCAGAGCTTCATCTAAGACCTTTTTGGGCTCCTTCCAGCTTTTCATTACCGCCTCTCGCCCGACGGCTGCCAGGGGAGCGATTCCCAGCTGCAGTCAAACGCAGGAGAGGGGACGGAGACGCAGCTCGACCTGGGAGAGTTTTGTCTGGTTGACTGAGTGCCATCTGCCTTTAAAGTGAACTTTTCACTGGGATCCCCGCCCCTCCTTCTTCATTCAGGGGCTCCGTTTCCAAAAACCTCTGCAATGCCTCAACCTGGAGAAAACACTTTTTTCCGCGCTCCCTTGTCGCAGCAACACTAAAATCTGTGTCTTTACGGCCTCTGCTGCACGGCGCACCGTGTACTGTAACACACATACTACACAAAACAACACACAGGAATTATAAAGACAATTAATCAAGTTAGGTACTGGAACTTATGGTGACATACAGTAATTGCAGGGCATACACACACACACAACTCTGAGAGGTTTAGGCAAAGGCTTGGTCCATCGAAACCAACACACACACACACACAGTTATCTTTCAGTGTTTAATTACTGTGTGATTGAGACAGGAGGCTTCATTATCTATACTGTTTTGGTAATCAGAATGACAGCAGGGGCCATCATCCCACGGACACACACACACACACACACACACACACACACACACACACACACACATTCAATGCACCCAGGAAAAATACACGTGCTCATTCACGTGTTCAAAAATCCAATCAAACACCCTGTAGAGTGAGGCTCACACACACACACACACACACACACACACACACACTGCACTCATAAGTTGATATTCATGAACACACACATTTATTTATGTTCCTCCTGCCACCTGGACTCAAATTTGATCCTGTGTGTGTGTGTGTGTGTGTGTGTGTGTGTGTGTGTGTGTGTGTGTGTGTGTGTGTGTGTGTGTGTGTGTGTGTGCGCCTGTGCGAGCATCCCACTCAGTGTGGCGCCATAAACCCGTCAAACCTCAGCGGGTGCATTGTACCGCCAGATGTGCTTCCATCCTCCGTTTCCCATCAAGCATCCCGTCCATCCCCCTGGTGAACTCTGGGATATTAGATCAGTCGATGCTTTGCTGGAATTTAATAAGGAGCGCGGGGAGGAGGTTAATTACGGTTTCCTAACACACTTTTGCTCCAAAGGTTTAAAGTTAACAAGGTGCTGCCTGTTCTCTCAACAACGAGGCCGACGCCCCCCTGACGCCTTCCTGCACTCAATCATTACAGAGGAAGGAAAGTTGTTTTCGCCCGAAATCTTTGCTCCAACTTATGAATATGAATCTAAAGGCCAATAACTCTTTCAGCCTGAGGTTATTTTGTCCCTGGCCAGCCTAACGAGAGGCTTCACCGCCGCTCACCAACCACAGACAGCTGCTTTGTGTTTGTCCGTCTCTGATAGGTGATCATGGAAATAAAGTCTAACAAACAAGCTCCTCTTCTTCCTCTTCTGTCCTTCTGCTGCCACTGGGCATAGAAGGACTTGTTTTGGGGGTTATGCTTCAAAACTGTGATGCTTCGATTCAGGCAGCTGATGTGTGTGTGTGTGTGTGTGTGTGACCGTTCCTCCAACCTGAGATGGCGTTTGGCTTCCATCCTGTGACACGGGCAAACACTGCCACATCGACATGGCCCGGGGTGAACTCGCTCCCTCTGCCTCCAGTGTCGCCTGAGTGTAAACATGTCAAAAGTGATCCCTCCGTCAGTTTCTCACCCCACACACACACACACACACACACACACACACTGCACCCATCAGCAGAATCTCAGCCAAAAACAAAAATCCATCTGTTTATGCTGGAAACTGAGACTTCTTTCCTCTTCGGATGAGAAAATAATCAGCCAGGGAAATTTAGCAGATGAGCTACGGAATATAAACAAACTGCAGCAGACTAGACGACACGTTTACAGTTACTGCTCTCAAAGCGGACACACTGTGGTGCCTTAAAGAGGAGATTCACTCAGTGTGTATAACAGTGATACAGCGGTAGAGTAGAACTGGATCAATGTGAGAGAGGACATGGAAATCTGCACATGTCCCCTTTAAAGGTCTCTCCTCATGCTTATGCGTGATATACATGTTGGGTTGAACATACTTTACATACTTTACGCCCCATCTTCATCAGATTTAAGTCCGGTAGATGGAACTCCACCCCCAAAGACTCCGCTCTGCTGTCCTGCACCACAACTTATTGTGTTAAATTAAAGTGTAAGCGTGACGGCAGATCAGCCTTGCAGTGCGCTCGGTGCATTCAGGCGTCATCACCGCCTCCATTTCACGCCGTCTCTGGATCGCATCTCTAATTTCCCCGCTCTCGTCTAATTCTCCGACACTCCAACGGCGAAAACAAAGAGCATAAATTGAAGGCATCTGGTTAAAGCAGACACTGTGTCTCTCCCCGCTGTTTGTGTCTTTTTCTATTTAAGTCGCTCTCATTACTCTCCCCGCCAGACGACGGGTGGTAGGTGGTCGTCATTACGCTTTGGATTGGAAACGAAACTGATACATTAAAAGGGCGAACTGGGGAAAGGGAAAAGAGTTTGAAGAGAGGAGTGAAACACATTCCTGTTCAGGGTCAGGAGGGCTTGGAAGTCGGGTCCGTCAGTCCGTCCGTCCGTCCCTCTGTCCGTCAACACCTCAACACAAACTCCAGTACCATCTCCAGAGTTAGCGGCAGACAGCAAGACGATTAGAAGCCCAAAGACGCTGACGTGTACAGAAGAGGATCGTTTGCCGCATTTCACGTTGAACTGGCATCAGAACGCATCGACGCTGCAAAACAGATGGCAGCTGCAACATTCATGTGACTGAATCACTGCTCTGCAAGGACCTGTGGTAACACACACACACACACACACACAGCCCAGAGCGCCACACACAGGCACCCAACAACACCTCTCTCTCTATCCCTCTGTGTGTGTGTGTGTGTGTGTGTGTGTGTGTGTGTGTGTGTGTGTGTGTGTGTGTGTGTGTCCCTCTCTCTCTCTCTAATCCTCCTTCACCTGTCACCCTGCAGTAGAGAGCAGGCCTAAGCAGAGTGGACCACAGGAGGGCTCTGCTCCCACTCACCTACTTAACAACCTTAAATACACACAGGAGCGCATTTACAATGACGTAAAGAAAGCTAAATGGGAATGCATAGCGAGGATGTACTGTAATGTGTGTGTGTGTGTGTGTGTGTGTGTGTGTGTGTGTGTGTGTGTGTGGCAAAACAAAACACACTGAAGTTGGAAATAGCGCAGCAGTTGTGAGGTCACTCTTCTGTCTTGTCCATAAACACAGATCACATTTATGTGGACAATCAATCACACACACACACACACACACACACACATTCTCTGCAAGAATCATTACCACACACAAGCAAGCATACACACACAAGAGGACAATTTGCTGGACAATTACCAGAAGACTGCATGGACAAAGCCTCTCATGTGTAAGTCTGTGCAAACACACAACACAAAGCTATTATGGATAACGCTCACTGTCTTTCTCTGTCTCTCTCACACACACACACACACACACTAACACACACACACACACACACACACACACACACACACACACACACACACACACACACACACACACACACACACCATCTGTGTTCAGCCCCTAACCAGCTCTTAAGTATCTGTGTCTGTCTAGGAACACACCCCTTTCGTTTGTGAAAACACACAGCTTTAGCGTACAAGCGTGTGTGTGTGTGTGTGTGTGTGTGTGTGTGTGTGTGTGTGTGTGTGTGTGTGTGTGGTTTGTGAGAGAACAAGCAAGAGAGAGCATTAGCGCTGTGTTACAGCGATAATGGCATTGTGTGGAGGCCATAACAGCGTCTCGGTTGCCTACCCAGGCATGTTATGTGCCAGCCACAGTTGGAATGTGTGTTTGGTTGTGGGACAGAGGGAGAAGACATTACTGAGTCCCCTCAGTCAAATATGGACCAGCAGCAGCATGGCAGAGGAACAGGAAATGCCCCCAAGGCTCAATTTACTGTCTCAGCCACATGCAGGAAGTGGACAGAAATAAGTCGGAGCCTAAATAAGGAGGCGAGAGAGAGAGGGAGGGGGAGAGAGAGAGCAAGAAAGAGAGGGAGGGGGAGAGAGGGAGAGGGAGAGCAAGAGAGGGAGATAGCAAGAGAGGGAGAGCAAGAGAGAGGGAGGGGAGATAGAGGGAGATAGCAAGAGAGAGAGAGAGCAAAAGAGAGAGGGAGAGAGAGAGGGAGGGAGGGAAGGAGGGAGAGACTCAAGGAGAGAGCAAGAGAGAGGAAGAGAGAGTGTGAGGGAGAGAGAGCAAGAAAGAGAGGGAGAGAGGGAGAGCAAGAGAAGGAGATAGCAAGAGAGGGAGAGGGAGAGCAAGAGAGAGAGAGGGGAGAGAGAGGGAGATAGCAAGAGAGAGAGAGAGCAAAAGAGAGAGAGAGTGAGAGAGAGAGGGAGGGAGGGAGGGAGGGAGGGAAGGAGGGAGGGACTGAAGGAGGGAGCAAGAGAGAGGAACAGAGAGTGTGAGGGAGAGAGAGCAAAAGAGAGAGAGCTAAGGCAGAAAGATTTATTCTAATATAAACCCTGTGGCTGCAGGTTGGATTTCCATGATTATGCTGCTCAAAGGTTCGATCCCAGCTCCTAAAACAAGTGGCAGGAAAAAGGACCCAGAGTGAAGCTGCTGTCAGTGACTAAACCCTAAAAAGTCCCAAACCCTGATCCCACCATCAACTCTGATCCCTGCAGCCGCAGCCTGAAGCGTCACACACACACACTTAGACACACTTATGTTCACCGTTGCCTCAGAAACGCTTCCGCTCTGACGTTTAACGCCGACACGCTCGCACTTCTCTCATGGATGCCACGGTAACTCAGACTTAAAGGAAAAGCTCCGATATGAATTCCCTGGAAATCACCACACAATCGTACGCGATGCCGCTACGCCGCCGTGCGCCGCGTCTCCGCCATTAGCCGCTCTCTCCGGTGTGTAATGAGCGCTGATGAGGCCGCACGCCGTCACTCTCTCTGCCGCGGCCTCAAAGGGAGACGCGGCGGGTTATCTTAGAGTCAACACGCTTTCATCTGGCTCTTCATCTGCTCCCGGCCTTGTTGGATCATCCTTCCATCTGTCTCCCTGAATAACCCCCGCACACACACACACACACACACACACACGTTCCAGCCTCTTACCCGTCTAACTCTCCCCATACAGGCAAAACACACACGCCTCAGATGAGCAGATGCCCAAACCTCCATCCTGGGATTTTGCTTTTGAGGCTTTTTTAGAAGTAAAAGTCTTGGAATTGTTTGACAAAGTTACAGGTATGATGACAAATGAGTCCCAAAGTCTGGAGGCAGGACGCAGAGGACGGGGACCAGCCGGGCAATATTTCTTACTCACTGTTCCAAGATAGGCCCCCGTCTGTTATTGTTCTGTGTAGTGTGTGTGTGTGTGTGTGTGTGTGTGTGTCCGGGAGTGTGAAACGATACGAAACAGAAACACTGCGGAAGAAAAAGGCTAAAGTTGCAGCAGCACCTGTGGAGAATTTGTTTTGGGGTTGTGTGTGTGCGTGTGTGTGTGTGTGTGCCTGTGAGAGAGAGAGAGAGATTTTGCCTCCCTGATGTTTTCAGTCACTAATTGAGGTGAAGGACAGCTTGTCATATTTTCCTCTCAGATTCCGCTCCGTGTTTTCTCCCTTCCCCTCGTCGTTCCTCTGTTTAGACAGGTCTGACGTGACAGGTTTAATCAACTGGAGCTGATCTGAAGAACAACGTACAGAGCGCGCGCGTGTGTGTGTGTGTGTGTGTGTGTGTGTGTGTGTGTGTGTGTGTGAGCGCGTGCCGAGGCTGTTTGAAGGGAAACGTGCGCGGCGTCTTGATAAGGCGGAACACGTGCGTCTGAAGTGGCTGGATGTGGAGCAGAGATTTATGCCTTTCATATCCTGTGCCAGCTTAACAAGGATGGATGGCTTTGTGATGCTTTTGTGTGTATGTGTCATCGTCTGACGCCAGACACGCAAAGTGCATCTAAATTGAAGTCAATATGTTTGCTACCTTCCATCTTTATACAAAGAAGAAGAGCAAAATACTCCAATAAGGACGTTTAGTATGGAGACTTTAGGCTTTAAGTCATGAATGGAAATCTCTTAAGGGAATTTCAAGTGTGTGTATGTGCGTGTGTGTGTGTGTATTGGGGGTAATAATGTCATTTCTGTTGCTTTTTCTCCAGCTTAAAAGGTTCAAAGGTCACATTATGCGTCACAAGTGGCAAACTTCTGCCTAGAGTTGGAATACGAAAAGAGCGTCTGTTCGTTCACGATGTCCAAAGGTGTAAATGTGTTTTTTTACAGATGTGTATTTAATCTCCACGTCTTCACATCAGACAAAAAGGCCATTGCACACGTGTCGCTGCATTACAGGAGAAAGGCATCGGCTCACTGAAGGAGGAAGAACAGACACCGGGTGTGAGGAGGCAAAACAACAGAGCAACTTTCCTCTCCCGTTAATATGCAAGACAGAGAACGTAGAAAAGAGAGGAAAAGACAAAACAAAGGTGGAAGAGTTAACACAAGAGGAACGGGGATTCAAACCTACACGTACACGATTCAAACCTACACGCGAGGAGAGGAAGTTACAGAGCCGAACCAGACGGCGGTGCCATATTTAAAAAGGTACGCATGCCTCTACCTCATTAAGAAGTCAGTGTGAAAACAGGACAGATGTGTTTGAAACCCCTAATCGCCTCGCTGGATTCTCCCGGACCCATTTGGGAATGGGCCGGGGCTGAAGTTTACAGTGTGTGTACGCGTGTGTGTTGCGTAACTGCTGAGCTGGAAAAGGAAAGTGTCCGTTCCGGTGCGCGGGAGGTGAAGGTGGGGAATCAGTTCAGCTCGTCATCCTCAACTTCCCAGCCTGTGAGGAAGGAACCCACACTGACGGGCTAAAGGCGTTACATCAACGTATAACAAATACATCTGAGGAGGAAAGAGTTTGGGAAGGCAGAGAGAGATTTGTAGACAACCATGAATCAAACATGGAGGCAGAGCCGAACTGAAGGGATCCAGAACGTTTCAAAGGGTTTCAGTCGGAAAACAAAAAAACACTCAGCGGTTTGACGGTCGGGAGGGAAAACCAAGAACGCTTTGAAATGGGCTGAGAATCTGACGTGAGAATCCTCTGATCCGTTTGGGCTCTGGTGAATAAACGGAGGACGAGACGTCTCTCACCATCGGTGGCGAGCGGACAGACGAAAGCTTCCGTCTCCTTCCTCTCCCTCCCTCCTCTCCCGTCTCTCCTCCCTCGCAGTCTTCTTCAGGTGTGTGTCATCATCATTCATCCTCCCGCCTCCTCCGCCGGCTCGCGTCCTCGTCCCGCTCCATCATTAACCCCCGGTGTCCCCCGTCTGTCTCCTGCAGTATTTATGTCTCTTGCTGATGTTGCACTCATATTGTCTTTAGGGTGACGACTCAGCAGCGGTCCATTGATGCTGACGCCGACCCCAGTGAGGAATGTTCCCTCCATACGTCTGCCTTGAAGAAGTCCAATCAGAAACTTCTTATCGCTTGCGTACGCCGGCCGTTGACGAAGGTTCCGTCACGCCTCTGGCATTAGGTCGTTACCTCAGATTGACGAGAAACACAAAGAGATTTGAGGACGCAGAATTCCTCCAGTGATGCGCGTCCGCTCCGTGTTCGCCCAGGTTTGTGTTCATGGCAACAAGGGAGCAGAGCCAGATGACGCAGCGACTCCTCTTCTTTCTATTTAATAGCGCCACCTACTGTACAGGAGGAGTGTGCAGGGAGGAAACAGCAGGCGAGACGAAGCCACGTAAAGTCTCTTCATCTGCATATTTATCGTTCTCTTCCTTCATTATTTCTGCTCCCCTCTGCCTGTCCTTTTCCTGTCTTCGTCCACCTTTCCTGTTCTCGCTCTTGCCCCGTCCCTCTGCTGCATACACACACACCAACACCAACACACATACACCAGCAGGCCGTTGCAGAGCCTCCTTAGATGTTTGCAGCTCTTATGTAAGACTGCAGCTTAGCCTGACTCTGCGTACTGTACGAGTTTGAGTGTGTGCTTGTTTCTGTGTGTGTGTGTGTGTGTATTCCTGTATGCAACAGCTGACATGAACGCTCACACACCCACTGTCGAGGCGTTATGCTCATATCTCTGGTGTCAATTAGCTGCCAGATTCCTTCAGACTCTGCTCACATCGGGGCAATGCTGCGTGATGAATGAATTTATGAATACTAATAAAGATTGATTGAACATTGGTCTGTGTTTGTGTTAGGAGAGTGATTCACTGCCGTGCTATATATGGAATTAACCATTTAAATTCATGTAAATATGGACAATTTAGCTGGATTTGGTTTGATAGCGACTGTCAAGATTTAACATCCAAGAGCAACACAGATATAATCAATCACAACACCTTCCACTGAACTACGATGAAGAGGAGAACATCAGGCTCCAACTGAGATATGTAATCAATACAGCAAACACGTGCAACACATGTTTCAAGTGCTACATGTGGGTTGAAGCTGAGCAGCATGAGATGAGGAGACGGTTATCCAGATAGGTGGAGAGACGTTACACAACATGGACGTACTGCACAATCACTCCTGGCTGCAGTATGGACTCACACACAGATAAATACAAACAAAGGAAACTACCACAAATCCCAATCAGACCCGTGTGTTGTTTTAAAAAATGTGAACCGAGCTGTGCAAGTCTGAATTCCCCTCCCAAGTGAAGGCAGCACGAAGTCTGCAACCCTTCATCTGCACTTAGACCACTAAAGGGAAGTCGCTTCATTCCACACAATCTTGGAGCAGAGGCCACAAGCCCGCCCACTCCCGCCCGAGCCATTATCGCTCGCTTCTGTGATTGACAGAAAACGAGAGCGAGAAAGCACTTGAGTGTCACAGCTACACTGTGAGTGGTGTGTGTGCAGGGATCAAGAGATGTGTTTAATTACCTTTCAAGTGGACGGAAAATGCAGTTGGTGTTATTAAGCTATTTCAGAAGACGGACAAGCCTGAGTCAGACGGGAAAGAGTCACAGAAACGCGGCTGCTCAATTATAAAGAAGCTCTCTAACCTCCGCACGTTCGCATTTATGTCATTTAAAGCTAATTAGAAGATTTTTGCCAATATTTAGTGGCGAGTTGGTGTAAATGTGGAGGTGGCTGAGAGTATTTACAGCAGCTGGTGGGAGACGAGCAAGAAGGAATAATTATTGGGAATGCAGCTCGCATCCATGTGGATCACGACACGGCGGCAGGAGAGAGAGAGAAGGAGGGGGAGGAGGTGAGGGAGGGAGGAGAGGAGGGTGAGGAAGGGAGGGAGCTAGGGAGCGAGGAAACCTGGAGAGTTTCATATTTGGGGTATTGTTGTGTCTTGGTAGCTCCGGGTTCTATCGGTCGGTTTCACTCCTGCTTTATTTTAGGAAAGCTCGGCGAGGATGTGGGAGAAGGAGACGTTACAGCGCCGGCTCCTGCACTCACTTCCTCCCTCAGCCATGTTTTCTGCTGCAGCATCTGTACTTTCAGGCATTTATAATAACCTCACTTCTGCTCTGGCAGTGTTTAAATGGAGAGAGTCGAGAATGGCTGAGAGAAGAAAGCAAACTGTGGTGAACTGGTTTACCTGGCAAGAATTCTACCACTAAGTTCAGTCCAATTACCAGCAAAACTCCATATTTATCCCCCCAAAACATCAATAATATGACAGTAGCTGGCAAGGAAAGACTTTTGATTATCAATCATCTAATTAGCCTTCACAGAACCATATCGTCGTATCAACCACCAGATCATAGAGGGACTAACTGCAGCATGTTAACAGCATCATGGTCTGAACACAGCTGGAGTCGCTTGGTCAAACCTATAAAATGCAGAAGTACATGCAAGTTTGTGTTTTTTCTTTCGATGTGAAAACACACAAAAGGTCGACAGAGAACCTCAGCCGTTCATTCAAGTGCTACAATCTGCAAATGTCAATTAAATGGCAACTCTATAATAATAATAATAATAATAAAAACAATAATAATAGTCATCCTCGTCCACTTTCATGAAATACGACTTTAAAGTAAAAGAGTGAATAAAAGCCTGAGCCCCACTGGCGTCCAGACAAGGGCTTCCTGCCAACACTGTCAGCCCAATTACACACACACACACACACACACACACACACACTGGCACGGCATCAAGGTGGCATGGCATGGCACTGCTAGTGGCCTTGTCAACTCAAGTAACCTCCCACAGGAAACACACACACACACACAGAGCGGCGAGAGAGAACTCACAGAAGAAAGGCCGAATAAATACACAAATATATACAGTGTGTATGCAGAGAGTGTGAGTGTGGAGGAGAGAGAGAGAGGGGGGGGGCAGGGTCGAGTGAGAGAGAAAGACAGGAAACAGTATATCAACAGATGGACAGAAAGAGGGAGAGAGAGAGGGGGAGAGAGAGAGAAGAGAGATGGTAGAGCAAAAAGACCATCTGCTATTACTGCAAGACAACAGGCAGATTGTTTTGCATGATGGTGTGTGTGTGTGTGTGTGTGTGTGTGTGCATCAGTCTCTCTATGTGGTTGCACAGTAATTACAGTAGCTTTACATCACATCTGTAAACACTTTTTACTATGGAAGCTGATGTTACCACATGTTGTTATTGTCCCTTAGCAGCAGTGTGTGTGTGTGTGTGTGTGTGTGTGTGTGTGTGTGTGTGTGTTCTGTAACACCATGACATCAGCATGTAAGCAACACATTTGGAGTTAGAGGCCAAACACAGCCGGCCGTCCAGAACAACGCAGGCTCCTTTAAGCAGAGGATGTCCTAGCATCTAAAGCCACATGTTTTCACTCAGTGTGTACCAGAGTGCTACAGCAGGGAGGGAGAGAAGAAGAGGATCAACGTGTGTTTTCTAAACAGCATAGCAGAGGTTTCACAGTCGAGCCTTTGAGTGATATTCTCTGCCGTGTTTACTTGCCTTCGGAGGAACGAGCAGCATCGGTTTGTTTACTTTATACAGCAGGGAGGTGAACGCACGCGGCAGCAGAGCGCAGATCAACCATAGAAGAGTAGATCTGCCGTTTAGGGAACCGGGATGCTGTGAAGACGGCGGATAAACATTCTGCTACTCACATGTGGACTTTAGCAATACACACTACACTGAGGAAGAGGTGGAAGAGGAGAGCAGCAGTGAGCCTATATGATGACTGATCTAACATCAGTGTCCAACTGTAACAAAAGAAAAGAGTGATGTCATTACAGCAACTGATACTTTCCTCTTTAATCCTCCACCCATAACATCGATCAAAACACGGTTTGACCTCTGCTCCTCATTTCCATTCACTTCATCAACGATGACTTAATGAGACAGTAAACCACGACGTCTGCTGCCGTTAATGTCAGCTGTCTGATATCCATGACTCCTGATGGCGGCCATTAGTTAACCAGTTGGCGAGCAGCAGATATACCTCCTCTATGCCCATTGACTCTAATCAATACAATCCAATCAGAAATAGTCATCACGGTCAAGGTAACGGGCTGTAATTGGTGCTCATCCACTATGGTCTCTGTCCACTAAAACACAAGAACGCTGAAGAGCTTCCAGATTGCTCGATAAGCTGTATCGACCACAGTCATTAGTCACCATCTAAATACAGCAACACCCCTGTAAAGTGAGCGGCCCGCAGCTTCAACCAGCTGATCGCCCAGAATGGATCCAAACGAGTCAATGAGTCGCCAATAATTTCAAAAGTCCATCTGAGGGTTCAGCGGAGAGCCCGGCGTCCTCAGACACAGGCCTTCCCCCCGGGATCCTAATGATACGGACAAGCACCTTTCAGAGCGCCGAGATTGCTCCGTAAGCTGTATTGATCGGCCTTTATTGGCTATCGATTAGCAGCGCTGCACCGGCACAACTGTATTGGCGAGGAGGCGCTAATGGGCCACACAGGACGGCGATAAGCAGAGCTCGGGGGAGCAACTTAGAGGAGGACGCCATCAACACCAAACGCAATCAGAGCAGAGATTAAGGCGTCAACTCAGACCTGAGATGTGGCGCCCGAAATACTCTGTAGGTCGTTGCCTCTTTAGTCACCTCGATCAATGTTCAGATCAATAAATAAGTGGCCTTGATGACTTTTTCTCGCATTCCTGTAGTCAGATTCCTTGTCGTGAAAACGTTTGGACTTCCTGTTTGCATCCTTCTCTTTATTCCTCCCAGTGTGTAGCTTCAGTGTGTATCAGAACCTAAATGGAGCACTTGATGATGGGTTTCCACTTGACAAAAGGTATTAGAATGACTTAAAGAGCCGCAGTCTCAGGGGAGGATAAATTTACTCAATTCCATTTCCAGGGTGGAAAAGAGGGAAAGAGGAGGGAAGCTTTAAGCAGTCCTGTTTCAAAAGTAGAAGAAGATTAAATCCCTTTTGATGCTGATTTATTGGGTTTCTGTTATTTCTCCCTGCAATGTGACACGGCTAAAGCCAATTTCCAAAAGGCAGAATAAAACACAATTCCCTTAGACTGAGCACATAATGAAATCTGTTATTGTCTGATGACTGCAGCATAATGTACTGTAGTGCTTTAAAGTGTCTAAACATTGTAAACCCATTATACAGCGTACACTTTAAAGGAAATGTGGCATCCAAAGCAACTCAAGCTATTATGCTCCGTGTAAGATTGAACTAAAGTGACCCGACACAAAAGACATCTAAACTTATTCTGCAGTGCGTTCCTAAAGAATACGGATGTGCTAAAGTGTCAGGGGTTCTTCGGACTGACAACAAAAATGAAAAACAGGAGGATTTGTTCAACGTCTGCATTTTACAGAAACCATCTAAGAGCCAACACAAAGTCTGACAACGCCTGGAAACAACACAAACTACTTTTTTTCGTGGTATGTCCTCATAAGCTGAAACTGCCAACTACTTAAAGCCATAAAGATGACAAAAAGGAATCAAAGCACAAGTGGAATCCCTTAGGACCAAAGGAGATAAACAAGCAATTGGAATCATGGCTGTTAGGATGGAGAAAGCAATTAGCTTGGGCTGTGGAACGACAGCAGCAGCTGCGGGAACATCCCAGCGCTCCGTCAAGCACGTCCCGCTTCTCTCCACGCTCGCCGACACAAATCACTTGTGCGCATTACATCGTATACACATTTAGGTGGTCTTATCTTCATCCTCGGGGGGATTTGCGCTCACCGCTTTTACAGGTCCCTCGCTGCGGCGCCACAGTGCATGCTGAGTGAAAACGCCACGTTAGACAACTTATCTCCGATTTGCTCCGGCACTGGATACATTTCTTCATAGTTGTACAAACTAACAAACTCTACAATGGCAAACAACAAAATGAAGGCAAAGAATGAAGAAAGTGAAAAGTTCCAGACCAAATTCTGTGAGTACAGCAAAGCAAATTTAGACATAAACTGCATTTTCTGTAGTAAGAACACCAATAAGGTTTGAAAAAGTACTCTTAACCTCTTGATTAAATTGAAATAAGCTAAATAGGACACATTTAGGTCCCCTCACTGTTTTAAACTAGAGATTCTGTCTGCTGCAGTCTAGTCAGGGTTCGTCCTAACTGTAGAAGCTCAACAAACGTGCTTAGGGAGCAAAACGAGGGCCTGAACCGTGCATTTGAAAGGGAAAGTCAGATGGTTGCAGCCTCACTCACTCCCTGATTTATATTAATCATGTGCAACTTGACTGATCCACACCGAGGTGGAGGTCGGCTGCAGACCGGCGCCTGCAGGCTGGTGAAGATTCGCTCTGCTCAGAATCACATTGTGGGGAAAAAGGGGGCTGTGATCCTTCATCCTGGATGTTCTTCATGAATGATAACAGAGGCGTTAGTAAGGAATATGAAATAGTGTCCTGGTGAACACGGATGAAGAGAGGATTCATCTCCCAGGATGCAACAGTGGCAAGAGTCAACTGAGAAATGAATGATACCAGAAGAGAGAAACAAAAAGGCCTGTAACTCAAACTCTCTGTGTGTGTGTGTGTGTGTGTGTGTGTGTGTGTGTGTGTGTGTAGAAGACATAAATGAAGCTTAGAGAGACTGAGAATAACTTGAAAACTCAATAAGATCAATCAGGTGAACCCAGGAAAATCATTTTCCTCTGCACCTCCGAATTTCAACCTCGTTTCACTTCCCTTAATATTCACACACACATAAATCACACCATCTCAGATAGGGTGAGGTTTACCAGATACCTTTCTCAAGTCCAGCATCATTTGGGTTCTACTTCATTACTCCTCATTCACAAAGAGGAGGTTGATGTTGCACTTCCTCCTCCTGATCCCGCCACATTAAAAGCCCTGGCTCCAATCCTATAAGTCCTTACATTCACACATTACAGTCAGACTCAACCATGATGACTTGTTCTTTCTAGACTTCTAGACTCATCTTATTGTTTGACAGCCAGACGCTGTCATTTCAGTGAAGCGTAGCGTTCAGAGGTCCTCCTCCACCATGTCTCAGCGACGCCTCTGCAGCGTTCACACACATCACTAATGCACACGGAGGTCCCCGGAAACCACGCCGGCTTCCAGCACAGAGGCAGCCTCGGACTCATCACCATGAAAGCAGGAACATCTCCAGGCTGTTAAAGTATCTCAGTATGCTTCCTCGTCTCCTCGCTCCTCCATCCTGCGGCTCGTGACCCGGAAATCGATCCGGGTTCCCCCCATCATCGAGGACCATCCAATCTGTTAAATGTGTCTCGCAGGAGAGCGACTAGCAAGGCGGCGGGCGGGAGGAAGGGGAGGGGGAGGAGGTCTTTAAGAGGACGCGTGGATTGAGGAGCCCCGATGGACGGTACGCTGGAGCAAATCTGTTTACTGACTGATTGTTGCAGACGATCCCATAAACAAGTTCGATCAGGAATAACAGCTCTGTAACCTGAGCCAGTAAATTCATTCCTATACACTTTCTTAACATTCAGATTTTCATTTTCACTATCACTAATCGTGCATAACGGCTCTTCAATTATTCCCCCCATAGCCTCGGCGTGGCTCATTTTACACTGGGTGTTATGATATGAGGCCTGAATAGGACACATTCATCCTATCTGGAGCTTTTCACGCACCAGTTATCGACTTTATATAGATGGGTTACAAATGTGCTCCACGCCGCAGCCTCGCCTCTTTTCTCATCCTTCGCTCTTAAACAGGGAGAGCGTCTATGGGCCTCGCTTCCATTCAGTCACAGTCGCTGTGAAGCCGATAGTCCACCCACAATGCAGCGTACAGTGAATCAAGCTGCGCGAAGTCGGTGATGTATTCATTCTCTACGGGAATGTAAAGCGAGGAAATGAGCAACTGTAACAAAAAGGCAAATATAGAAGTTCTCCTTGGATTTATCAAGCTTAAGGCTCAGACTGACCTCTGCAGAGGAGGTCATGTTTCTACAGTTTGTAAGCTCGGTGGGTAGGATTGATTGAAAAGTTGTGAACTGACTGATCAAACTGGGAAGGCTGAGAAACGGTGCATCGAGGAAGCTTGTAGAAATATTTTGACTTACCTAGAAGGAGGTTTTGTTTACCCCACAATAAACTCCAGTGTGTGTGTGTGTGTGTGTGTGTGTGTGTGTGTACCCAAACCAGAGAGAAAAACACACGCATACAAACATAGTAAACACACCAACTGCTGAGTGCACAAACAAATAAAGTCACCTTCTGTTTCCATACACACCAAGACAAACCCCCCCCCAACCCCTCCGTCTGATTTGCAGGTGTAACCTTTCCACACACACACACACACCCCACTGTGATCCCCACGTACGTTTATTCGACTCATAAAGGGGTTTTATGTAGTCGATACTGCAGAATGCGCCTGGTGCACTGCGTCCTCACAACTCCAAATTGTCAATAGAACAGTAAAAGTCTCTACAAACAGCCTCTGCTCATACGTCTCTGGATGAAGTCAACGTCTCTGGATGAAGTCAACTCCAAAAGGCATAAAGACAAACACTTGGCTCCAAATGGCTTCAGGCAAACAAAGGCAGAGAACGTACATGAAGTGCGTGTGGCTAACATGTGGCGTCGGCTGCAGATGTGTGAGCTCTGCGGCCGCGACTGAATCCGCACGTTGGGTTTTATGTTTCCATTTGTGCAGACGGTCCATATTATGAAGCGGCTCTTTTGTCAGCAATCTCTCCTGATAGCAGATAAGCAGATTGACTTCACTGCTGCGTCTCAGTGCAGAGCTGCTGGCGTTCCCCCGGAGCTGCTTTACATCCTTCAGCCTCTTTCATGTGCAGATACAATAAAGCACCGGCTAATTAAAATAGGAACGAACAAAAAGGAAAAGTCAAGCTCGCACACAAACACACACACACACACACACACACACACACACACACACACACACACACACACCATGTGGAGGTTTGATGCATGTTAACATTAACTCTGCTTCCACTGGCTTCACGTGATGGAACACTCACACACACACACACTTGGGTTTAAATGCTGGATATATGTCCGCAGTATGTTTATTTTAAGTAACTATATGCAGTTAAATGTTTAATCGCAGTACAATCAAAGATTTAAAGTGCAGGTGAAGGTGCAGGAAGTCCAGATGTTCCTGTCCCTGGTCAAGACCTCCTGCTCTCTCCTCTGGAGTCCTCAAAATGTTCTCAAGCTAGATGGGATCAATAATCCCTCCGGCACATCCTGGGTCTGCCTCGTGGTCTCACCTGGCCCAGGGTCACGACCCCAGAGCCGCCCTCATTACAGGCCTGACCCAACGTAAAGGAGCAACTCTTCCCCCTGCAGAGGAAACTCATTTTGTGTGTGTGTAGGGTCTCTGGAGTTGTTTGCGTTCAGGGACTACACTCCGTCCCGTGTTTTCTTTTCTGATCTAACTGCTGCTCGCACACTTCCGAGCTTTCGGACAACTTTACTAAGACAACAGTTTAAGTAAGTTTTTCGGCAATGCTTTAACTTATAATTGCCTCAACTGCCTTGTCCAGATAGATGCACACACGCACACACACACATACACACACACAGAGCTTCCCATGCTGGTCTTGGAGTGGTCCCCAAGGAGAATCCACTGTTAGTAGATAATTGGTTTCCAACCTTCAAAATTCCTTCCTTCCTTCCCTCCCCTCACCCCCGCTCTCTCTCTCTCTCCCCCTCTTTCTCTCTCTGGCCCTGCATTTTGTAGCAGATGCGTCTCTACTTGTTTTAATTGGTGTGTAAAAAAGGCAGATGAAGATATAAAACACATAACGTTATAGTTTTGGGTGGATTCGCTGTCATTCAGCTCCATCGCGTCATTTACCTGCGCGGTCATTAGCACTCATTTAACATGCATGCTAATAATGGAGAGTGAGCGGGCGACGAGAGAGTGAGAGCCCCGACTGTCCATCTGTTTTGCCCCTGTAGCCCTGGCCCAGTTTCTCCTCTGACTTATGCAAGAGAGAGAGGGAGAGATAGAGAGACAGAGACAGAGACAGAGACAGAGAGAGAGGGACAGAGAGAGAGAGAGAGAGAGAGAGAGAGACAGACAGACAGACAGAGAGAGAGAGAGAGAGAGAAACAGAGTGAGTGAGAGAGCGAGAGAGCGAGAGAAAGGGAGAAAGGGAGAGAGTGAGAGAGTGAGCCGTATATCTGGGCTGAATGCCAGCAGATTGTCTAGAGAGTGACAGCACATACAGTTCTCCTTTTTAGTAAGTTGACTGGGAATTGACTTCACTCACACACACCAAAATTGCAATACATTCTGTTGAGACACAGCAGATACCAGCGATGGTCACACACACACACACACACACACACACACACACACACACACACACACACACACACACACACACACACACACACACACACACACACACACACCTACCTTGTAAGCACTCAGCCGTACCTCCCTTAACTTCTCACTCACTAACTCTTGCAGTATGAAAATGTCCGTCTTGCAACACTTAATGCGGAATCTAGCAAAATCCCCATACGGGCCGGTTACCCTGGCAACCACCGCATGCCAATCC
>NW_027467038.1:1997500-2005000 GCF_046128005.1 Genypterus blacodes | reverse complement strand
GCTGTACAACCTACAGATCAGGATCGGTCCAGAGAAGACCAACAGGAGAGGAATAGCGCTCCATAAACGAGGCTGAGACGTTGCTACAGGTTAACACATGGTGCGGTCGTTTCCATTCGTCTACCTTTAGTGGAGAGGAGGACCAAAGCAGAAGCATACTTCCTCAACTCTCCATTGCCTGACGTTTATTCTGACCGTGTACGTGTCTGTAAATGTCACTCGTCAGAAGAGTAAATCCCTCGGGAGCGTTATTTTAAATCTTACGCCACAAATACGCCAAGACTTCAAACACTTGCGGAAAAATCCATACAAATATTGTTTCTATAAATGTCACTCCACGGCAAGCAAACAGAAGTGCCAGTGTGTGTGTGTGTGTGTGTGTGTGTGTGTGTGTGTGTGTGTGTGTGTGTGTTTTGTTTTGTTTCCCGGCTCAGCTAATTACTTTTACCCACCGGGTTGCTCAGCATGTGTGTGTGTGTGTGTGTGTGTGTCTGTTTTATAGTTATAGGAGTGCACAGAAGGTAAAAACACAGAGGAGACTTTTTATCTCACTATTGCAGGCGTTCATTGCGAGAGTTGATGACCCAAATCTAGGTCCCCATTGTTTAGAGGCAATGCGGGGCCTTTGTGCATATGTGAACGCTAATGTGTGTGTGTGTGTGTGTGTGTGTGTGTGTGTGTATGGAGAAGAGATTTGTGTTTGCGTGCATAGGAGTTTGTGTACCCTGACAAACATCTCCACCTGTAACTCCGCATCCAAGGCCGACTATATTTCCATACATGCTGGCCGTGTGAAGCCATCACCGGGTGTCTATTATGCATGGGTGTGACCGCACGCACACACTCACACGCACACACACACACACAGAGTATCAAAGTGCTACTTATTCAGTGATAAAAGGCAAGCCAGAGGGAACCCAGTAATTGAACTCCAGTGAGCGAAGCTTGGAAGCAGCGTGCCGTATCCAAGGTAATAAGAAAAAAGTTATTCACCCCAATGACACACACACACACACACACACACACACAGTAAAACAAAGACACAAAAGAAAGACACAGATATGCATGACATGTTTTATACATAACACACACACAACTGCAGAGTCTTAGGGGTGGGTCGGACGGTTTGACAGATGATGAAGATCAGAGCTCAAGGCCTTTACACAAACATATAAACTTGGCTCACTCTTCCTCCTGCTGTCCGTCCCCATACAACACGCTTCAAATTCGCAAGATGCAATACCTCCAACTACCACAGGGGCAGCAAAGTCAACCTTTGTTCAATGATATCAGCTGCACAGCGAACAAAGCAAAGTCCTGAGGAGAAGCTTCTTTCATCTCTATAAGATAGATACATGTTGTATGTATGTGAGCAACACTTACACACATTGATACACTTGCTGCCAATGTGACAGGCGTGAGACCGAAGGACTTCAAGGGGAGAAAAAAGCTTATCGACAGCAGCTGAGGTTGCGCTGGAGCCCCGCGGCGAAAGGAGAGGCAGATCATTAACTAAGAGGTGAAGGACGACATTGTAGACGTATAGATCCTCCACACCGGGCAGAAAATATACATAACGAGGTCATGGAGGGCGTTTTAATGACGCCGCCTGCACACACTCTCGATATCCTCATTAGGGGGCGGGTGGAAGAATCAAAAGATGTTTACCTGACAGCGTGTTGGAAAAGGACTAGAGTCACTAGACGATTGAACGAACGCACGGCGGACAGACATCCAGCTGAGCCCCAGTCACGACGCGGTACAATCGCGAGGAGGCTTTAGTCATCCATGCCAAAAATAAGCCATTTACTCATCCAGAGTGCCTCCAGCTCTCTCTGCCCACCTTCCCACAGGTGCACAGCGCTCAGTTTGTGAAAGAAGGACTAGAAGAAGAAGAAGAAACATTACACATTTCACACAATTGTGCCAGTAGAAGACGCAGGTTGTTTGTTCGTGTTGGTCCAGATGGACTCCTACTGCAGAGAGAAGTTCAGCCACCAGTTTACTCATCTCTGCCCTGAAAAAGTGAATAAATAAATAATGGATGGTAAGTTTTAAAAAAGCAGCACTCAAAGCTAAATAAAACGGACCACAAAGTCACCTCCTAAAGTACTTCTGAGGGAAGGCTAGAACATGATGTGAAAAGTGCTCAAAAGTGTGTGCGTGTGCGTGTGTGTGTGTGTGTGCGTCTCGACATCTTTTGCTGTGTCAGGGGCCCCTGCTCTGATCCCCCCCCCCTCCTCCCTCCTCTTGCGAGGGAGCGAGGGAAAAATCACTCCTCCTTCAAAGTCTCTCTTTCATCTCCATCCCATCACACCATCCTCTGGGGACGGAGGGAGGGATGAGGGATGAGGGAGAGAGGGAGGAATGAGGGAGGGAGGGAGGGAGGGAGGGGTGAGGGGGTAGAACCAGCGGACAGGACTGGCTTTTTCAGCATCCTTCTCTCCTCCCTTCATCCTCCTTATCCTCCCTTTCCCTGCCACTCTTTAGTCCTCTTTCGGCTGGAAACTTGTCTTCACCTCCTTCCTTTCTTTCTGTCCTTTTCTCTACCCTGCATCCCCCCCAACGTTTCCTCTGTTACATCGACTCACAGTATTGTTTTCACTGTAATTACTTGGTTTAATTACTCGCATTATCTTCCACCGTCGCACTTAGCTTATTAACGACATCTTGACTCCTGTCGCCATGGCACCACAGCTTCCCCTGAAGGATTTGTCGCGGATTTAATCTAAACAAATACCGCACACTTTACTTTACATTTCCCACCCCCACACTGCCGCCACAAGCCCTGCGTGTACTCGTTACTCTCACTGACACCATCTGAATTATTATTATTCCCCCTCACCAAACTAAATTACCTCCATTTTGCTCCACTTTGGTCGCAGGCTGAAAGCTCAGAGTCCAGCACAGCCTGTTCCAAAATCACACCGTGTGGACTTTGAAGTGGCTGACAGGCTATTTTCTTCTGAGTCTTTACTTGACAATTGAGCTGTACGCTTTCAGGGCTCACAACCCCACCACTCTCACACTTTCTCACACACACACACACACGCACTCAGTCGCCTCCCTGTGAGGAAAGAGTACATTTGGTGTGTCTGCTCACCTCCGAGTGCCTTTCCACAGACTAACACGACCTTGGGGACGGTTTACACTCTTGCACGGTCACTGTGCCAAATCCTTCACTCAGACACACACTCGCTTGTGCGTACAAACACTTACGGTTCCTTGAGGCCTTGGTGTGTACAAGCATAGACTGGAAGTGCTTAACAATGTGTGGTCCTGTCTGTGTGTGTGTTCAGGTGTGTACCTCTTCATTTTGCCGCACTTTTGACTCAGACTCGACCTTTCCTCCTTCTTCTTCGTCACACAGAGGCGTTTAGATACACAACAATGATTGCAAACAAGTTATTAAATTTTCTTTGAATAAATTAAGCGGCAAGATCATGACATTTTTCAACCACTCTTTATCTTCCAAGTCGTCTTTGGAGTCACGAGCGAGAGCCGTCACACCTGGATACCTGCTGCCTACCAGGTACCAGCTGGAGCCACACCTGAATCCTGACTGTTCTTTTCTGAGGACCCCCAAATCATTAGGAGGAGGAAAATTCTGGTATTGTGAACGTTAAATTTGTTTTCATTTCGACAAAATGCCTCTGTAGCCTCCTTCACATCCGTCCTCGCAACATGGACGCATCACGCTGCTCAGTCCCGTCCTTCCCCTTTCTTAATATTCATGCTGAAAATAAAGTCCGATCCGTCCGACGCGGTGTACGTCGCCGACTTGCTGTAGACTTTGAACCGTTGCTAGAACGCGCAGAACGAACGGTCAACGTGTAAAAGGTATTCAAGTCCTTATAGTGGGAACAAGAGGGAACACGTGAGCAGTTCACGCGTACCAATGATCTGAGACGTTTGTCAATCGGCCACCTGCTTTTCATAAGTGTCGCATGAAGTAATCACTGCTAATCCTCTCCCATCCACCATCAGGCGTCCCTGCTGGGAGGTAACATGAGTCATTTGCTTAGAAAAACATACGACTTTTACAAAGGATTAGATGTGCTGATCGCCTGCTGATTAGACGGCTTATAAAAGGTATGATGTGAAGTGTGGAAGTTAATTATGAGCCCTTAGGTTTCCACTTGTTAGGTGGTTTTGATTAGAGGACTCTGGTTTCAGTCGTCTGATTTGTTTGAAGGATCACTTGTTCTCAGTCGAGGCGCTCGCTTGTGCTCAGACTCATTAAATCAGAGGACGAAATATCCTCGACTCCAACAGTGCCAGGGTGAACGCCCGGGTGTTTGTCTATGAGCCGGGTGAGTCTGCAGAGTTATTTGCTCAGGTTTAAAGATTTAGACGCTGCTAAGCAAAGAGAAGAACACAGCTGCTAGCGTGACACATCTCATGTCAGCACGCGTCAAATTACAACGCTCCAAGACTCCAATAAGCACTTCACCCTCTGTACCCATCAATTCCTTCTTCCCGTTTACGCAGAGTGTGTGTTTGATTGTGTTATTATTGAAATTCTACCGTTGGCACCATTTTGCCGTTGCTGCAGCTCAACCGCCGCTGTTAGGGACGGCTTAGACGGAGCACAGTCATGATGTCATAGGGTTTAGCTTGAATAACAATCTTATCCTCTTCATAAACAGACTCTTCCCATCTCAAAGTTTCTTCAGTCCACCTCATTCCCGCTCGTCTCGTTTGCGTTCCTGCCTTTTCAAGATGTCACCGGATCTCAGCGGTACAATCCCCAATGCGGCACACACACTCGCCGACCCCAAGACTCCAGCAGCTTTACCGCATTCTCCCAGAGCTGTCATTCTAGGGATTCCAGGTTTCAACGAGGACCAAGGTGAGAAGCAAACATCGCTCATCCCCCAGCACACCTCGCACACACACCACACACACACACACACACACACGGAGCGCCGGTGCTTTTGTGAAACCTGCCAATTTACTCTCACGCCAGTACAGAGTCATTTTCATTTCCGCCGCCGTGTCTGGCCAAGGCGCCCGCCGACTGTCTGCCTCTTTCATAGTGTGGGATTGTGCCTTCTACAGGTGCGGCGCCGGCGCCAAGGGCCGTGCTTTAAATTCATTATCAGCTGTCTTAAAGATGAGAAGCCAATCTGTCTGAGAGGCGTCTGCAAGGCTCGCTAACACAATCATGACAGAATGAGCTGCAGTGGAGAGCCGGCACGCTCCCAAGGGTGTGTGTGTGTGTGTGTGTGTGTGTGTGTAAGTATGAGGTGGCTGTACGAGTGAAAGCGAAAGTGTTTATTGTGTGACAATTAGTGCGCATGTGTGATGGCTTTTTAATGTGGAAACGACTTCCACAGCAGAGGAAGGCGACGCCATTAGAGGGGAACACTGAGGTGGCAATGCTTCAAACGACACGTGTTGGAGCACTTCCTGTCACACGATCACACACACACACATACACACAGAGGACAACACTGTCGGTTCAAAAACACTAAAAAAATGACACTGTTGATCAAATTTATTTAAAATACAGTGAATTACAGCGTAGATGAAAATATGGTTATTATAGAGCTTCAGTCAAAATACTTTCAAACCCTTATTGGTGGAATTCAAACACTTTTCTCTCTCTCAATCTCTTAGCGTTTTCCTTCACCCACACCTTCTTTCAGCGGGGTGGGAAGGAGAAGAACTGTGTGTGAGTCTGAGAGAGCGCGAGAGAGAGAGAGAGAATGAGCGAGCGACAGAGGGGGGCAGATTGACAGAAGTAGAGAACGACAGGCAGAGGCACAGAAGGAAAGAAGAATATTTGGTGAAAACAACGAAAGAGAGAGAAAGAGAGCAATTGAGGGAGGGAGAGAGAGAGAGAGAGAGCCGTGTCAGCTAAGTAGTGGTTAGATTTTGCTGTGTGAGCAGAGATACAAACAACATTATGTCTCAGTAACAAAACCCTGACAGCAGCCTTTCACAGCATGATGGCTGTGAATCCCTTTTTATACTGTGTGTGTGCATGCGTGTGTGTGTGTGCGCGCGCGCGCTCACAAGCAATCCCTCGGTTTTCCATCTGATGACAAGACAATTTCAGCATCATCATTTTACCGCCGCCGGGCCTCAAACATGATCAGAGTAAATGGCTTGTTGGGGTTTTTGGAAGATGTTGGCCTGCAGGTGTGTGTGTGTGTGTGTGTGTGTGTGTGTGTGTGTGTGTGTGTGTGTGTGTGTGTGTGTGTGTGTGTGTGTGTGTGTGTGTGTGTGTGTGTGTACCTAATGCAGTGTGTGATTGCTGTAATCTGATTACTAAAAGGAGAAACTCTGCTTTCATCTTCCTCTGATATGCACAGCAATCACATCCTATTTCTAAATGTTGTGTGTTATATTAGGCATGAAATGAAGATCCTATATCTATTTTACTCGGCTGCTCTCGGCGTGCCAGATGTACACGGACATTATCCGGAAAATGTGACAGTGAGGCATGTTTTATAAGGTTAACGAGCTGCTTAAATATCTGCACTGTGAAATGACTTCAAATTGGAAAATGAAACGGCCGCCCTGCGACATCGGCAGCTGCAGCCGCGGCGACCTCGCCCCTCCGCCGAGGCGATAAGGCGCCGGTTTGAAGAGCAGAACTCTGATACGGGGGGAGTGAGCAGACATCTGAAGGCCTGTGTGGGGGCGCTTAACGTGTTACACGGGGGGCGTGACGGCGTCGCTCCGTGTTACAGGTGCCACTCGCTGATTTGGTCGCCGTCCTAATCGACGATGTTCAGGCCGAAACTCCCAAATGTATTGTACACGACCCCCCGTCCATCTGACTCAGTTTGGACTCCACTACAGATTTACAAAGTTTAATGATCAAACGCCAAAATGTTTACAGCTAAATTAGTCAAGCGAGTTCAGAGAATCACAGCTAGGATGAGACGGATTCACACACACACACACACACACACACACACACACACAGCTGGATTCCTTGCTTTCACTAAAAGACGGCGTGCCAGGGAGGAGGGAATGTACACTTTACTTTCTGTCACCCTGGGGTGCAGAGGACAGAGTTATTTATCCCTGCCGCTTAGCTTTCTCATACGTACACATCCACACACACACTCACACACACTCACACGATGGCGTACCTCCACTCAGACATAAAGTAGAGCAGGCGAGCGAGTGGGAAGTCCCTGTAATGTCAGCGCTCTTTACCGGGAAGATGAAAGAGAGAAGATCAAACAAGAGGTGGTGTGTGTGTGTGTGTACGATACATAAAATGTCACCGAGCCCTACACACACATACACACACACACACACACACACACACACACAATAAGCACACAGACATGTAAGGACATAAACAGCCACAGGAAAGAGAAGCTGTCAGAATGTGTGTGCAACCATTTCAATGCAAATATGTGCCAGTGTGTGTGTGTGTGTGTGTGTGTGAGGCCGTTTAATTCATCATGCTGTATTTAGTGTAATTAATCACCACCAGCGGAGAGGAGACAGGCAGCCAAACAGTAGCCGGTGTGT
>NW_027467038.1:1975000-1995000 GCF_046128005.1 Genypterus blacodes | reverse complement strand
CTTCACCTCTCAAGGAAGGAAGCAAACATGGAGAGGAATCTGGATGAAGGAGAAGGAGAGGTGGAAATAAAGGAAAGGTAACAGCGGGGAGGAGAGGGAGCACAAACAGGTGGCAGGGAGGAGATTAATGAGGGAAGGAGGGAAGGAAGAGGAGAGGAGAGGCCGGATGACAGATTCAAACAGGGGCGCAGGTCAACAGTGAGTAAACTAATGAGGGAAGGAAACAAGGCGAGCACACACACACACACACACACACACACACACACACACACACACAGATAGACGGACAGACGGTAGTTTTCATGTCCGCAGAAACTGAATCCCAGTCAAGTAGGAGAGGGGATTATCATGATCATCATTAGGAAGCAAAACATCAGCAGCCCTAAGCCTTCCTGCATCTAATAAAGTCCCCTGATCCACAAAGAAGCATAATTAATACAGATGGGGTGGGGGGGAGGGGGGGGCATATTCACTCAGTGCCCACAGCAGTGCTGCAACAAAGACAAGCAGAGGCGGATCAATGTGGTGTGAAAAACCTGAATGCAGATAGAATGATGACACAAATCTGTCATGGTGACGTCATGAAGTCACGCTCAGACAATGTGAAGCACATTTGATTCTGTCTCCATTTTCTAACCTGTAAGTTCTGAATATGGAGCTGCTGAGTGACTTTGTACCACACACACACACACACACCTGAGGGCTGAGAGACAACTCACAGGCTTATATCAAAAACTGGCATTGACGCAATTCAACTAAATCAGAACGTTACGTAAGACAAAACAAAGCTCTGGCAGACATTTTGAAGAAGAAATGAAGGGAAACCTGAGAGCTCAGTGAGCCCGGAGACAAACGATGACTCAGCAGTTTGTAACATTCAGCAGAGTCACTTAGTAATGTTTGATCAGCTGGCACCAAACTAAGACGAGAGAACCGCACCGACCCACCGTCACTCACCCAGCAGCAGCAGCAGAGCACCCGGGCCCCCCTCAGCGACGATCCCGGACCACACCCGGACCAGACCCGTCAGTAACCCGTCCAGGTCCATCTTTCTCCGGATAAAATCCTCTGGATGTGTCGAAGTTTTCAGGAGCTCAAACATGCGGCAGTGTCCGCACACACTCACACGCTGCGCCGCTTTTCAAAGACGTGCGCTTATTTTGCGTCTGCCGCACGCGTGGCTTCACACACAAACACACACACAAGGTCCTTCTGACGCGCCTGATCACACGCCGCTGTAGTGATCAGCTGCTCGCGCATGCAGGTGACTTGCTTGTTTATAATTTACGAAAATTATTAAATGAAAAGAAAAACGGGTGATGAAGTCATTTATACACACACACACACACACACACACACACACAACTCCACTCTGACTCTAAATCACTGTCAGTCCTTCACAGCTGCAGGTGCTTCAGCTCGCAGATGATCACACAGGACTGATGCAGAAGGACTCATTACCACTGAAGTGTAAACCAACAGAGGTCTTTGGATGGAGGGATGGAGCTGTGCAGGTCTGAGTGGAGGGATGGAGCTGTGCAGGTCTGGGTGGAGGGATGGAGCTGTGCAGGTCTGGGTGGAGGGATGGAGCTGTGCAGGTCTGGGTGGAGGGATGGAGCTGTGCAGGTCTGGGTGGAGAGATGGAGCTGTGCAGGTCTGAGTGGAGGGATGGAGCTGTGCAGGTCTGAGTGGAGGGATGGAGCTGTGCAGGTCTTGGTGGAGGGATGGAGCTGTGCAGGTCTGGGTGGAGGGATGGAGCTGTGCAGGTCTGGGTGGAGGGATGGAGCTGTGCAGGTCTGAGTGGAGGGATGGAGCTGTGCAGGTCTGAGTGGAGGGATGGAGCTGTGCAGGTCTGAGTGGAGGGATGGAGCTGTGCAGGTCTGGGTGGAGGGATGGAGCTGTGCAGGTCTGAGTGGAGGGATGGAGCTGTGCAGGTCTGGGTGGAGGGATGGAGCTGTGCAGGTCTGGGTGGAGGGATGGAGCTGTGCAGGTCTGGGTGGAGGGATGGAGCTGTGCAGGTCTGGGTGGAGGGATGGAGCTGTGCAGGTCTGGGTGGAGGGATGGAGCTGTGCAGGTCTGGGTGGAGGGATGGAGCTGTTCAAAGGAATCTGACCTGAAGGTATTCTTAAAGAACACGGCTGCACCTTAGAGTCCATCACTTGAGATAAGCATGAGAGACGTGTCTGAGGTCAGGGGTCACGGCTGTCCCAGGTGCCCCGGGAGGAAAGACAGAATACTGGGAAGGACGGGCTGAAGGTTTGTGGGCTTGCAGGTGGAGACTCTGGCTCAGGTCTGCAGATGAACACGTTGTTTCCTCTCCTGGTTGGAAGCCGCCTGCATCTTTTTTACTTCAGGCTCTCAGTCAACACTTTGATTCAGGCTGAATCGCTGCACTGTTGTGAGCGCAGCAGTAAAACAAGTTTAAACGCCTAATTCAGACTCTTGTAAAACAGGAATCATGAAGCGAGTCAAAGTCCTCCTTCCCCTCAGAGCATCCTGAGACATTTTGGCAATTATATTGTTCATCGATTGAGCTTTTATTTGCTGCCTATAAAGATGTAAAGTGTGAAAGAAAGGACTGCTGCTTCATGGAAACCTTCAGACTCCTGCCTGACTGTAAACATAGGCATTCTGAAGATCAATCAATCTTTAGAAAGGTCCATGTCTGAGCTTCTTCATTTTCTATGTGATTCAAGAAATTGGCAATTAAGACAAAAATGATATTTATTTTGACTAGAATTCAACAAAAATCCAGGGAAAAAAAATGTAAATCTCGAAATCTGGAAAAAAATTAAAATTAAAATGCCGATCTCTTCATTTTCATTTTATCGGTAATTGATTGATTTCTTCCTAGAGTTTCAGTAAACCCGAGATTCCAAAAGACTAAACCTTCTTCCACTCGTACTGCAGGGGGCGCTAAAACCACAAACATAGTTAAGTCAATTTTTTCCCCCAAATTTAGTAAAATATGAGGTTTACTTGAGAGTTGTAAATTGATCATAGGAGAGTGAGAGATTATGAAAATCGCTGCTTCAACAGAAACCACCGGCAACCAAAGCCTGCAGAGAGCCACTGAAGGGATTTCTTCCCCTTTGCTGTAAAAGCTTGTTATTGCAGAGAAACAGCACGGTTAGGGAACGCTTGTAAAGTAAAAAAAATGGAGTTTTGATCATGGCGGAAGTCTCTGAACATGCATACGTCTGGTATCTATTAGGAGGAAACCAAGAATCCATTCTTCTTCTAACAATACGTTGCTCAGGGGACAGATTGGACCATTGCTTTCTTTATTGCTGGTGGAAGTGGGATTACAGTTTCATCACAATACCCCAGACACACTTTCTAATAAACTAAACCACACACACACACACAGACACACACACAGACCTCTGGCAGCCCACCAGGCTCGCTGTGAGCCTTGATTAAAATTTCCACTACATTCCATTTCAGTTGGTGGCATGGTGAAGGATGTGTGTCTGCGCTCTCTCTCGCTCTCTGTCTCTCTCACACACACACACACACCTGTCAGAACCCTCTCCTCTGACATCTGCATGAGGAATAGGAAAGCCCCTCCAGTGAGAATGCCTCCCCCCTTGCCCCCTGAGCCGTACAGTGCCTATGGAAATCAGCCTCGTCTCTGCCACAGAGCGATGAAACAAACAGGGGGAGAGATGACTTTTGTCCTCGCCGTCTCTGGATGAGGTCGGGGACGCATCACACCCGGATGGAATGGGACGGTAACTCAATCTGTCACCTTCTGAGGAGTGCATTTATTTCCATCTCTACCAAGGATTGATTGATAATTTCTGAGCCCGAGCCAAGAATGATTTCACTCCTTTATTCCAGAATTCACCTAGAAGTGTTTATCATGTCACACAAATAAATGCAGAAGATCATTGCCCACTACCTTATGTCTAAGGCTCATAACTTATCAATCAACCTCTACAGGTCTTAGAATTTAAACACATGTATGTCATTGTTCAGGTGAGGTATTCAGATACTGCGTTGGTACAGGATGTGGACTGTACCAAGTACCGGTCGGCACTCCACCAGTCACATGTTCTTATAATCCAGAGGTATAATCTAAGTCTTCCTGCAGTGCATCCTGGGAAAGGTTGCGGTCCTCTGTGACCCTTAAACAGTGGGTGCAGGAACCCCATGGTTAGAGACTGACTATGGTAAACCTGAATCCATCCTCAGCACCTCCTGTCTGTCAGAGAGGTGAGCTGCACACAGAGAGGAAGTGAAGAAGAAGCATCTTCATCGTCCTCCTGTTCTACAAATCGGATCAGACTGATTAGAGCGAGACGTTTAATCCCTACAGAGATAAACCTGCAGTTTCAAAATGTCACTGATGGCAGCGACTTCACCCAGAGAAATTCTTCCTTTAAACCAGCAGACGATCCTACACTTGAGTCATTATTCTCACCGTAAGAAGCCCGAGGACAAAGCGCACACGGAGCAAGAGGCCCAACCTTTAAAGCGTTTCATCCACAGGAGCAGAATTCCACAGGAAACTAAATGAAGCGCGGGGAAATGTCACACACAGCTGACGAGCCACATGGCAGCGCCGCCGCTTATGACTTCATTAAATATAACTTTAATGATGTAAATGAAATAAGTATTCAAGGGCCACCGGTATCACTTCTACAATTCATTATCACAACCCCTCACGTGGGCCTTTGGTGGAATATAAGAGCCTACTGAGTGAAAACAGCCCATCAGACACCCTGAGCTGGGCTTTAATAGGATCTATTGACAATGAAAAAATATGGATGATTGCCTGTGTGTGTGTGTGTGTGTGTGTGTGCGTGTGTGCGTGTGTGTGCGTGTGTGTGTGTGTGTGTGTGTGTGTGTGACTCTATTCATCCCTGTCTACCTCCCCATTGAGCATGTCTCATTGTAAGTGAATGGCAGCTGCTCCACTGCCCGGTGTTGCGTTCACATTCATTCCCTCATCTTCTGGAATTCGCTCGGGCCGCCATCGCACACATCCACGCAACACATCCAGCCTCCGAATTAAAAGAAATAAATAAGTGGGGCCCTGCGCTAACGTATCATTTAACACACTGAAGCGGCTGGGCGATATTCTCCAGAGAAGTGCACTTAGCCGGATAATGCTCCCCAAGATGGATTCAATGCTTGGTGTAACAATGTGACCATAACGTGCAGGAGCAGAGATTGTGGTCATTAGATAATGTTTCCATTACTGCTTTTACATTTTCTCCTTCCTTTCCTCCTCTCATTCTCTCACTGGGAGCCAGAGCCAAACATCACTGTTAGTCATCCTATTCTGCACTTCATTCCCCTCCACTCCTCCTCCTCCTCCTCCTCCTCCTCCTCCTCCTCCTCTTCCTCCATCCCTCCTCCGTCCCTTCTCTCTGGGATTATTGCTATTCAGGTCATGCAAGTCACACCCAATAACTTCGACATGCAGCTGGTCTTTTTTAGCGGCGTATCCTCTCTATTTAACTCATTCTTCACTCTTGCCATTCTTCGTCGCTCCCTCCTCTATCATCATCGTTCCATTCACTCTCTGGTTTGACCTTTTTTTGGCACGGCATAGAGAATTTGGCCTTCTTCCTTTTTCTTTTCTATGGCCTCCGTCACACTCTAAATCAATGGAATTTGTTCAGCAGGCCACCGAATGTTTAGTCGTCACAAATTGATCCACCTGTTATGAAAAGAAGCTCAGAGAAGGAGAAACACAGACGAGCAGGATGGATCACCAAACACATTGAGAGAAGTCAGTGTAGAAACAGGGAGATTCTGTACTGACCCTGACCTGCTGACCTATCGGTTCCAGACGCTGTGTTGTCCAACAGTGGTTCCCTCTGGACGCTGGGCTGTGGACGCACACTGCTGCTGCCAGTTAGTGGAGGTTAAACACACGCAACATAGTTCTTTGTACTTGTGATGACAACGACAAAAAAGGTTTAATCTAGTTACCTGAGCATCATCCATCTATCCACCCCATATCTCTCTCTCTCTCTCTCTCTCTCTCTCTCTCTCTCTCTCTCTCTCCCTCTCTCTGCATCTCCCTAAAGTTTACTTTAATACAACATCGTGCTTTACTGTTCATCTTATGAAACACACACACACGCACGCACACACACACACACACGCACGTGCACACACACACACACGCACACACACGCACACACACACACACACATGTGCAGCATGAGTCATGGATTACAGCTTTTATGGAGCTGTATAAACTGGAGTCTCTTGCCTCCCACTCAGCTTGCTGGTGTTCTATTATACATCTCAACAGCTTGTGTCAAAGCCTCAGAAAGGCCTCCAGCGGCCTCACAGCGCCCGTGTGTGTGTATATGAGTGTATGGTGTGTGTGTTTACTGATGCGTTAAATCTACGTCTTAACTATATGATTGAGCCTGGCGCCGGCTCCACCTGCTATCATAATGGCTTCTCATCTGGGCTATAAGTGTGTGATTGCACTTCAATTGAAGGTCGGGGTTAATTTAACACCTTGTTTTCTTTTCAATCCATGTCTGTGCTGGTGTGTGTTTGGTGCCACACGGGCGTACTGGCGAAAGTGACTTCAGTGGTTCAGTCTCATGATTTGGCGAGTCTCCACGCTGTTAAACTGTCCTCGAGGAAGAGACTGAACCTCCCAACAGCGGCACGGTGGTGATGTTTCTAACAGCGCTGAGTAAACACTCATAATAATCCCCGTCAGGAAAGAAATTGGTTCCAATAAAGCAAACAAGCTGTGGAGCACATTGCAGCCTCAGATTGCTTTGCCGTTTATGCAGCTTTTACTTTTCATTTTACTGCATCTTCTACTTTTGGTAAGTATACAATTGTAAAGTCATCTTTTATTAGTCTGCTTCTCTCTTTTCAAGGACAGACGTGGAACTTTTGACAATTAGAGTGCTGGAATAAACACATTTTGGTGGAGCTGGAAAGCCACAAATCTCTTTCCCTGTAAAGCGAACAGAAACACAAAGGTCAAGGTCTTTTCAACGCCGGGGAATTAATTCCAGCCTCGTTTCCACGGAGGCGTGGACCCAAAGAGCTTCTGTGTCGTAGAGAAGCATCTTTTACAGTTTACGGCGCGAACATCTCCGTATGGATTTTTACATTTGAAAGCTTCCAAACGTGCTTGAAATCGTTGAAACAGGTAGGGGAGATCACTTGTTGTAATATGCATTCAGAGCAGCGAACGCTTCCCTCCGGACGCCACGGTAACACACAGCGCCACGGTAACACACAGAGCCAGCAGTGACAGATGGAGCGACTCGGTGATTGTCTTGAAAAAGTAGGTCAAGTTAACTAAGGCATGAGAATGACTTATGACATCATAGTTACTGAGCGCAGGTGTGACAGCTTGCAGTGGTGAAGGCTGTGTTCCATTTAGGAGTGCGGGTGTGCCCTCAGCTTTGTGTGCTCGCAGCCATTTTATCAACGCCAACCCCAGTTTGAAGTGGAGAGATTGTGGTCAAGCAGCCAAGCAATCACAGGCTCTCATGTTGCAGGTGTGTTGGCGATCCACCATGGCGAGCAAAGCGTGTTAGAGCTCCCCGAAAGAACAAAACGGTTCTGATTGAGCTGAAATCACCGCTAGACTTCAGCTGTATTCTAACTCTGATTTCGACCTACACCCTCTCTAGACTCCTGACCCTGCCGTTTCAAAATCAGGGTGGTCTTATACACGAGCCAGTGTAAAGCTAAATGAACCTTTCCGTTCCAAGTGAGCTCCATGATCCCAGCCTGCCCTGATTGCCGAGCTTCTGCCTGTCCCTCCTTCATCAGTGAGTTGCTCGTGCAGATTAAGTCTCGGTCTAACAGCCTGCAGACCATCCAGCTCCTCCCGCTGATTCTCCTGACCCCCCCGCGCCGTTCATGTTGTCGGTGATTAGCGCTGCCCGTGTTTGTTGCCAGGGACGATAGCTGGTTACTGCGGCGTCCAACAGCGAGAGACATCTGGAGCTGGGTCGCCAGGGCAACGCGGCAACTCTGGTGAGGATTGCCGGGGCGACGGCCTCCACAGCAATCCTCGGAGGGAACTGTGTGTGTGTGTGTGTGTGTGTGTGTGTGTGTCAATGGAACCTTGAGCTAACTGGTTCTCCAGCCTTAAGATGGGCAACTTTGTCCCTTGGGTGGCTGTGTGTGTGTGTGTGTGAGTGTGTGTGTGTGTGTGTGTGTGTGTGTGTGTGTGTGTGTGTGTGTGTGTGTGTGTGTGTGTGTGTGTGCAAGCAAGAGAGAGGAAACACGAGCATCTGAATAGAGGAATTTAAGACGTTAACTTTAGAATAAGTGTCAATCTGCAGCCCACAGGCGGCCCGGCGACCCCCAGCCTCATCACATTTACAGCTGACCACACAAACTCCAGGCGCCGCTCTGAGACGTCCCATCACACTTCAGGGAAGCCACCACTCCAGCTCTCTTCCAGTAAGCCTTCGACTCATTGATTTTCATTTTCAACTTAAGGAACTTACACAAACGCTTCACCGACGGCGAGCCCGGAGGACGAGGCCAGCCCGGGGGACGAGGCGAGCGCAAACCTGGGCGCCATTGCTGCGTAAATACTTTGACACTTGAAGAAGAAGTGCTGCGCCTCACATTCCATCATGTTCACTGGAACGTCTCCAGATTAAAAGTTGCAGAGTTTCAGTTATTGATGTCTGACACAGATGAGGAGGCACAAAGCTCAGTCAACACAAACCTTTGTTGTTCCACATTTTCCATCTCTGGCGTGATGGAAATCTCAGCTGAACCAGTGCCTCAGATTCTATGATAAACACAGTTCTTGTTAATGGAAAGGTGTTGTTAAAAGCTGGAGAGTCACCATCTCCATTAAAGCAGCTTTTGCTTGTCCACCACTTTTTATTTTTGTATGAATTCCAATCATGCCTTGAGGTTTACAAAACATTCAAAGAGAGAGAGAAAGGAAGCTTTGACCTTGTTTACTTCACTCTGAACTCAGATCTCCACAATAGCCAGCCTTTATTCAATTATTTACTTATTCTATTAACTTGCTTTTCTACTGATTCAAATTCTCTGGATATTATTTAGTTGGAGCCTTTATCCCTTTATCCACAGGAAGGATGTACAAGTACACAATCGGTGTGGAGTAACACAAAGGATCCTGTGAGGTATGATTATTACCATGCAGTCATTTTCTTAAGCATGAGCCTGAATACTTATTATGTTTCATTCTATGTTCCAGAGTAGTTATTTGGATGGATGAAGTACTTGTGATGTACTTGAGATGCCTGGACAGGCATGAAGCATGCGGCCGTATACTGGGGCTTTGATTTGACATTTACAGGTCGAAGGAGTAGAAAGGGAGAGAGAGGAGCCGGGAGAAGGGAAGAGGAGGAAGAGGAGTGAAGCCGATTAAACAGCTTACAGTCTTAAAGCTGGAGTGTGTGAGGTGAGGTCATCTCAGGAATTACAAGGTGAGTGGGAGAGGGTGGCGGGGGGGAGGAGTGGAATGGGAATCCATTACGGCATCCAGTAAGCACACTCTCCTCACTCCAGCCTCCTGGACTCAATACACCGTCCCCTGACACACAGACACATTAACACATAATCTCTCTCACACACTATATAGCCTGCACACGGACACACACACACACACACACACACACACACACACACACACACTCCCATATTGTAACTTTCCCTTGGGATTCAGTAGACCAATTCTCAGTATTGATTTTGATGGAGACCTGAGCTGCTGCTGAGAAAGACTCACTTTAGCCCAAGAAGACCTAAGCTTTAACACTGACAGACATGCTCCGACACGCTGTGTGTGTGTGTGTGCGTGCGAGTGTGTGTGCGTGTGTGTGTGTGTGTGTGTGTGTGTGTGTACGTGTGTGAGCGTGTGTGAATCTAGCAACAAAGAAAGGAAAGAGTATGAAAGAGTAAGACAAACCGCAGGTAGTGCTGTATGTGTGTGTGCGTGTGTGTGTGTGCCTGCTCGTGTGTGACACTGACTCGGGTATTAAAGCAGACGTGGGACCCAGCAGCGTGTGTGTGTTAAGTGAAGTCAGTGCCATTTAAACAGGCAGATGTGACATTTGATTCGGGGGGGGGAGAGAGAGGCAAACACACACACACACACACACTTGTAAGCTTCCAGCTTCACACACTGCAGACGCAAGTATTTGCACATGAACAAATGTGACATTTGAGTAGCAGGGAGACGTAAATGGAGACAGAGATCCTCTACAAGTTAAATATTCTCCTTCATAGGCGCCTAAAATAACCACAGAGCAGGAAGCCTTAAAGACATTTAACATTTAGTTTGGCTGATTAAAATGTAACTATTAGTTTGGTTTAGCGGGGGAGGAGAGTCCTGGTTACTCTTTTTCTTATTGTGCAGGTGTGTGTGAGGTCGATGACGTCATTGTTAATCCTGCTAACAGGCTACTTTTTATATAAACCCTTCATTATTAGATATCATTACATATAAGATGTAAAGACTGGAGAGGCGTTTTCACTCAGTCGCAGCATCACATTGGTTTTGCGCTGTGACAACTTGCCCGAGCCCGTTTCATGGTGGTTGATCCACTGGGCCCAGTGGGAGTCGCTGTGGTCTCATCCTCTGTCGTCCTCCTCAATCTGTGCTGGAGGCTCACACTCACCAACACGCTTCACTTTGCTTGTCTGAGCTGCAGGAGGCAGAAGGTGGCATCTGCATAGGTCCGTTGCCTCCTCAGGGCCCGAACTGATTTGCCCGCAACTTAACCCCTGCTCTCCAGAAAACCTCGCTGCCGGACAAAACACTGCAGCAGCTTTCCTCCGAGGGCAAGGCCGCCTCTCTGCCTCACACTGCACATGCCACAATGATGCAGTGCCCAAATGGATTTAAGTCGGATGCACTTCCAGGGCGAAAACAAATCCGTGCACCCACACACACACGTGCACGCACACACTGGCACACACACCGACACACTCCCTTGACCTTTCCATTCCGCTTTACTTTGGAACATTAACTCAAATATGCTCCAAGTGACTCCACAGTGTCTCTCCGTCATCCTAAAGCAGACAGAAGCTGGCAGAGATTGACGGTCACGGTCACACACACACACTCGCGCACACATGCATAAGCCACATTTGGAGCTGGCGGCACCTCACACACCCCACCTGAGTGACATATGGCCATGGGGTGAAGTCAGGTGGTTAGAGTGAGCTACAGCAGACAGGTGAGCAGGAGCAGCGAGCCATCTGGACTGAAGGAAACACTGACTTCATGTTTTGAGACGCTGCCAAATGATAAACTGAATTATATAACACACATTAAGCAGCTATGCAAACAACACCACACACATACGGCTGTAGACTGGACACAAGGGCCGAAGAAAAGAAGCCCCACTGCATTATGGGAGCTAGAGGAAACACATGAGTCATTGATTAAGGATCTAATGTCGCCGGTCAGTGTGAATGAGGAAAATGTAAAAGACTCCGTTGGCATAAGAGGAGATGTGAAAGCTTTCAACATGTTGGACTTTTGGATGTAAAAATGTTGTCATAAATTATTCCTGTGTTTTTAAATATTCAGCACCATTTCAGATTCCAGCCAAAATCTTTATTGGATCTTAATTTTGGTCACATTTATAGGAGCAACCTTCTCCTTGCTACAGATCCTCATGTGGAATTAAGCCACATTATTATTCCATGGACAAGATTTTGGCATTAGCGTCTAATCCACACTTGTTCATCATAAATATCCATCATGTTTGAAATAAAGGGGACAGGGGATCAGAATCATTGATCTCAAACTCAAACTCTCTCCGTTAGAAAACACAACACATGAAAACCCGTCTGGATGTTTGTGTCCCCGCTCTTCTTCTGCCATAACCTCTGCGCCTCCTAAAGTACTCTGCCGACTTTTCAGTGTCCTTCTCTCACATTCCTCGGCATGGCTCCATATTAATACATCATATTTCAAATTTTCAACACCCAACCTGGCAACCCTCCCCTTGCTCATCCTGTGCCAATCTCCTCTGTTCTTCCCGTAACCTTTGCCTGTCATGTCACACTGCAGGGGGTCTGAGCTGCTGGAGCTGCTGCCCTCACTGATACATGACAAGCGTGTTTAAAGCTTTAAAGTCGAAATGTGCTGTTGTACTCACACATTCAAATCATTCCAAAATAATTCACGCTTGAGCTGCCGCGTAAGCTTGGATCCCAAAAGCTCAGCAAGCAACGGTATCGCAATGCTGCATGCTAGCACCACAGAGCCTAGGGAGGGGAGGGGAGGGGAGCTCGGCATTGATGGTCTGACACTTCAAGTGATGGAAGCCAGCAACGTTGACGGCAGCAAGCTAACAGTATGGTTAGCGACGCCACACCTAGCATCACATAGAAGGCCACAAGGGAACCATGAAACAAGCTAACGTGTTGACATTAGCGCTCGTGGCATCATTAAAAAGGAAGCAGCAGGACAGACTTTAGATCAAGTCTAGAGAATTACATTGTCATTTAAACAGCAAGCGTGTGTGTGTGTGTGTGTGTGTGTGTGTGTGTGTGTGTGGAGAGGAATGCAAACCTCAGTCCGCTGGCACCACACAACCTGGCAACTTAAAACAAGTGAGACAGAGTTGACAGGTGAGAGCCATTACTCGTTTTCGGAGACGTCCTCCACTGATGTGACGGCCAATAGATGTCCACCCTCACCTCGGGGACGACCAATCATGCGTCCTCGCCCGAGTCCCAAAGCGAGGGCCGGCGCACTCTCCGACAGAGCCGGGCGCCATTAACGTTACGAGAGGCCGCTGGGCAAATGAGTTTAATGGTGATTAATGGGACTCGGGCACGGCGTTGGCTAGGAGTCACGTTAGCATTCACCAATCAAAATGCAGGAGAGAGTCTGCCCGGGTTAAACAACAACGAAAAAGCAAATGAGTCAGGTAGAGGAGAGATAGAGAGAGAGGGAGAGGAAGGGGGGGGGGGGGGGGGGGGGGAGAGAGAGGGGGGGGGGGGGGAGAGAGAGAGAGAGAGAGGAATAAGAGCACTACAGAAGATGAGATGATGAAAAATGTCCTCCCGATTGTCTCATTGTCTAAGAACACACATACACACACATACACACACGCACACACACACACACACACACGCACACACACACACACACACACACTCATTTACACTGACAGCTCATATTGGACAGACAACCCTCAATATTACAATCTACATACGGTGTGTGTGTGTGTGTGTGTGTGTGTGTGTGCGTGTGTGTGTGTGTGTGGACTTTTCCTCTTTTGATGTGGAGATTAGCCAGACAACTGTGAAAGTCTGAGTGCCTATTTATGTGCAAAAGCTCGCATCAGTGTGTGTATAAAGTATAATATGTGAACGTTTGTGAACGTTTGTGTTGTGTGTGGTTGTGTTTGCAGTATGCATGAGAGTGTGTGTATGTGAGTGTGTGTGTGTGTGTGTAGCCCCTGTGTAAACGTCGGTGGTGTTTTATTCCATTTGAAGCTGTTTATGCTGCTTGGTTAAAGTTTGATGAGACCTCTGCCTGTAAATGAACGCAGTTAAAAATTTGGAGCGACGCATTGCGGAAAATACAAGTGCATGTGTGTATGTGTGTGTGTTTGTGTGTGTATGTGTGTGTGTGTGTTTCTGCCATGCTGTCAAAGTTTAGTTGAGTTACCCTGAATACAGTTGTTTGTTAGTCCCGGTGTGTGTGTGTGTGTGTGTGTGTGTGTGTGTGTGTGTGTGTGTGTATATGTGTGTGTGCGTGAGTGTGTCCAGACACTCACAAACGTTGCCCTTGATCCGAGTGCGTGCGTGTGCTTCATCTGTGAACTACACCCTGTGTATGTGTGTGTCTCTGTGTGTGTGTGTGTGTGTGTGTGTGTGTTTGTGTATGGCGGAAATGAGAGTGTGTGAGATTGGCATGTAATTATCACAGTGTCAGCTCAGTGATACTCTGCTGGGTCATTCATCCTCTCACTGTCATCTTCCCCCTCTAGGACTCTGCTACCCTGCCTGTGTGTGTGCGTGTGTGTGTGTTTTTGTGTGTGTGTGTGTGTGCGTGCGCGCACGGGTGTGAGACACTGACCTCCATTTTAAACATCCACTGAGACAGGAAAAGTGCAGTAATCCTCAAGAAACGGCTGTGGATGAAGCTCACAGACCTTTGCCTCTTTGATCGCTAGGATGAATAAATTCCTGTCGTTGTTTGTAAGCTACGTTTGCTGTCAAATTTGATAGTCTGTGAAGTCGCACATCACACGGAAGCAGAGGTGGAAGAGGATCTAATGGCAAACTGGCACAAGCATAGCACAGAGTTCAATCACTGTAAAGCAAACATCTAATCTTTGAGGCATCTTAGTGGAATAATAAGGAATCACAGTCGTGTGTAAACGTGACCAAACCCTCATTTGCATATAAAGAGTTTGGCAAACTAAATCCCAGGCCTGCAAATTATTACTTCATTTACATTTATTTAATCTTGATTCCAGCTGTGTTCAACATTTTGTGAGAGAAGCAGAGTTTTTTGGGTGAGAAATTAAAATCAAAGGCGAAAAGACAGCAAAGTGGATGAAACTGGATCGGAACCAAACGCCAACATTTCAGACAGATGAAACCAAAAGCAGCAGCCAGGATGAACACTGGCCTAATAGGGTTTTAAAGCAATACTACCAAAGTGCACACAAGTTCCAGACTGTTATTACTTTTCGTTTATGGCATCAAAAGGAGGCTCAAAGTCAGTGTGAATCAAGAAAGTAGCTCTAATCAGGTTCAGAGTCCTGTCCTCCTTCAAATTATCACAAACAATGATGCTGTTTCTAAAGGAACAAGGACGAAAAGGTGACTTTTAACCGAGACAAACCGCCACACAGGCCATCAGCGTCTGATTGGCTGACTGACAAAAGCTCCCATTACTGCCCCCACAGGTGTTTAAGGTATTGCATTGCTAAACCAAGATCTGATGATGAATCCCTCCACATACTCCAGACATTGTTCCTGAAAATCCGGCTAGCACAGTCAGTACAGCATGAGGCTCATAGTCAGCTAGTTTCAGGGTCGTCTGCAACACCATTGAGCTGCATGAGGAGTTACGTTACGAAGAATCAGCTGACATGGTGGTCACAGTTTTTGGCACATTGATTGTTATGATTAAGTGTGGGATCATAAATTCTAATGTGTAACAAGCAAGGAGTCGATCACAAAGGCCGCCGCAAGAAGTAATCGCACTCTGCTTTGTGCACGCTTTTAAAACTTCTGTAACAATCACCTATTAATTGTTCACAGAAAATGAAATCAGATCGTCATGCTTATCGACACACAGACACTTTGTCTACGCAACAGACGGCAGCACTCCAAAAGTGCCCCTGTGACTGATGTGTGTATTGTAAATGTGCCTTTTATTTATCAAACAATCGTCTGGCAAATATGCTGTCAGGCTCTGTAAACTATAAAGAACAAATAATTACCAGGATCCAAATAGAATCAGACCTTCATTGTTGAGACTGAAGCCACCCTGCTGTCACATTAGAAAGACTAACGTGTTTATTGGAGTATCAAACAACTGTTATTAGATCAGCAGGATTCCCATCAGGCATCGTGAAAAATAAATACCAGGCAATTGGAATTGAAAAAAAGACGTTTTGTCGACGTAAGAGCACTTCACAACAGCTAGCCCGTGTGTTTGTCAGCTCAACAATCAGTCCTTTAGTGAGAGCTGTCACGCTCTGCAAGCAATCAAGCAAAATTAAAGCCGAGACCGAAATAATCAGGTCCTTTGTGTGGCAGAACACATATGGAGTACGGGTGAATCACTTTCATTTGCATATAGAGAAACACGAGTCCAGCAACAGAGATGCTTCCGTGCTTCACAAACAATGCTGCGCAATTAAGCAAAAAAAAACGGAGAAGCAATCAGCCGTCCTTCTTCTACATCATCATTTTTAAGCCGGTGTGTTTATTGGGTTTATAAACGTCTATTAGTCACACAAAGAAACATTGCTATCATGCTTGATGAGCAGTAAATCACGAGTAAGCAGAAATAAAGCAAAACAGTCACTTATTTAACTTTCAGTCCTCCACCCTGATTACTTAAGGGTGTTTAAGAGGTTTGTGCCTTTTAGGGTGAAGAAGCTATGGGACATGGAAGAGGATTATGGGTAACAGTTTAAGAAATGTGTCCATTGGTATTGCTGGACAAATGCTGTCCGATTTCCAATCAAACTCATCGATCGGATCTCTATATGTGGATCGCTCTAGACAAGACGTGTTGACAGAAATAAAACTCCCCTCGATCCGCTTAGTGAGCTGAATCCTGCTTTCTTTACACGTTTAACTACCACACAGCTCTCGCTCTATTTCAGCCGGACGTGCATCTGCAGCAAGAGCAAATAATCTACACCATGATCAAAAAATATGTTCTCCAGCCGCGGCTGCTGGTCCATTACAAAGGTCAACAATGAACCAAGCTGCATCGGTGTTTTATCACAATGGGATGAATGAGGAGGGCTTTAACTGCCGCATTGATTTTTCTATCTGAAGAAGAAGACTCCAGTGCGCGGTTCCATTTCAAGTGGAAATGACCTTGAGGTCTGCTCAGGCACTAAAATATCTTTTAAAAGAGTCTTTTACATAAAAAACCCATTTGTTTGCAGTAATCATGCCAAGGTATCACAAGTAATTAGAGGATGTGGGTAATGCTGATCAAATCTAAAGGTTCCCTGTGGTGTGACATTTCCGATATACATAATATATGAACAGCCATTTGGCTCCGTCTCCTGGGTAATGAAGCCTTCTCCAGATGTGAGAGGCGATGTCGGCAGTATTTAACACAAAATAACACTGAGAAATTGAGATACATACATCAGCAACAAACCCCCAGTCCAGGCATTATGAATATATCCTGTACTTATTGACATAATCCCTGGCATTAAGGCAGCAAAGCGCCAGTTAATTGAATGCATATTGATTGTAATTTTCACCGTTGACACACACATTAGACACGTGTAAACCAGGGGGAATCGCAGGGAAATGTGTAGGCAGCCCTTTCTTCCAGCGGTCTTTATTCTGTCATAAGTCCACTTCAGCATAAAGACCTGGGAGAGAGACAGAGGCACGAGGGGGATAAAATGTGAGGAAGGACAAAGAAGGAAAGATCGAACATGAATGCGAGAGAGGAGGGATGAAACACTTTTGTGACAATCAACACGGTGAACAATGGTATTCCACTCTCCTCTTTAGGAACTCTCTATTCCTCTATGCAAGGCCGGAACAAGAAAGGATCAGGCGAGCTTCATTACTGACACGGGCTAAGAAAAGCCACCTTTTAAGCAGGCAGGGGAATGTTCTTGTATGTAATCATAAGGGGACTTTCTCTGCTGAAACTGATGGTTGTACTCTGCGTCACGTCGGGTAAGAACGCCAGCTAAGTGGCTAAAATATCAAACGTTCTGTGATTACTTTGCAGGTCATTTTGGCGGATTCGCACGGCCGCACCTGAGGCTCCAAGCAGGCGAGACGAGGTCATACAGAGAACAGAAGATGCACCTGTGGAAATATGAAGAGTGACGTTCCCCAGATTAGATTCAGGCTCCAGAGTGAATTTTGATTGTTGAAAAAGAGTTAAAGTATAATAAGTGCTTAAATCCACAAGGAAACGAGTAGAAGGTGAGGTCATCATGCACATAATAAGCAGCTAGTTTGGATTTTACCTCAATGTTCTCTCTTTTATGAGACATTGAGTTCTCCTTGCCTCTCAAACGATCTCATTGATTGTAAACTAGGCTTGAAACTTTTTGTCTCAGAAATGAAACAAAACAGCGCTGGGCTGCCCGAGGACATCAAACTCAGAGTGGAGTTTTTAATTCAAGTATTTTTCAGCAAACATCCCAAATACTGGACTGGGTATTTGGCAAAGTCTGCTCCTGCTTGGCCTCCACAGTGGTCTGCTACCCACAATGCTTTGCCAAATTAGCTGAGTGTCTTTGTTAGCTATCTTTGCTTCTTTGTTTGCGGCTAACATTAGCTAGCTTGCCACACAGAGCTTCTTGGGCTTCATTTTGAAATACAAGAAAAACAAGTAAGAGTTTGAAGTTGACTTTACACTTAATCGTCCCTGTAGAGACATTTTATCCTCCACATTTTAGTTATCCTAGCTATTAGCCAGTGGATTTAGATTTAACTGCGTCATTATATCCTCAAAGTCTTGACAGATGATTCATTTTGTTATCAAGGCCGTTTTGCCAGTCAGAATTCTCTTCTGACAAATATTCAAAGGATAACATCTATCAGTTAAAGTAAATCTAACTGTCTTTGTAACAAGTTGATTTGGATTTGAGACACATGAAATGATGTCATATCACAAGTTCATACACGCTTTTAACCCCTTTATCTCCACGACAATGAAACTGAATCTGATGTGCAACATTTTTGAAGTTCGCCTTTAAATGGGCACTTTTTGTAAAGAAAGCATGCACACACACACACACACACACACACACACACTTGCTGTGGACATAGAGGTCTCGGACCTAAGCACACACTCACGCTTCCTCCTCACAAAGCCATTAACAAGAAATCCTGAGGTAGTAAGATGTTAGCTTAGCAGTGTATACTAATTATCCACCGGAGCGCTAGCATGAATGCCAAACGGATGGCGATCAATAGAAGCCAGAGAGGGGAGAAAAAAAGGCTCAGCGGGAGAGATGGGTGTCACGGTGAAAAGAGGAGGCGCACAGACACACACACAGACACACACACGCACACACACAGTGCTTCCTGAAGTGAAAGGATCTTTATGTTGAACGCAGATGAAAGCATCCGCTGACACATTTCTGCTTCATAGAAACATCATATTAGTGAATATTAGTGAGGCCGCACAGGCAGCCATTCAATCTGACAGGCCTGCACGTAGCGCGCACACACACACACACACACACACACACACACACACACACACACACACACACACACACGTCTTTGAATGCATGTTATTACTACACAATCCCCTGCTGGAAAAGTGGCAGTGGATGAGAGGAAGGGAGAGAGAGGAGGAAAGGAGATGGAAGAAAAGGTGCCCGAGGAGGATGGAGAGTGAAAGGGTTCCTCTCCTCTTCTGCATCCTGTCCTCCTGCTGCTCCAGCTGAGCCAAATCTTACACACCGCTGCCCTCCCCTTCCTGCTTCCTGCTTCCTCTCCTCCTCCTCCTCCTCCTCCTGCTGCCTTCCTCTCCTCTCCTCTCCTCTGCTCCCCTCCTCGTCACCTCTCCGCCCGTCTCGTCTCATCTCGTCTCCTTTCATCTGTCTTCCTCCCCCTCTGCCATCACCTCTCATTGCAGTTAATAGGGAGCTTGGCAGGGGGTTTATTTTGTATCCAAATTAATCAACCTGACTGGAGGACATTTTTTTGTCAAACTGACTGTACGAGCCCTGCCGCATCATTTTGCTAATTTTAACAAATTAAACTTGGAGCAGGTCAACATACAAACCATTAGTAAAATAAATAAACTATAATATTAAACTATGGACCTTTCCCCTCTCTCCTTGTTGTCTCATGACACATGGAACATTACTCAATCTGATTAATTCATTCTGATTATAATTCTGTAACTGGGAAATGAGTCCATTTGTCTTGTATGATATAATGTTGAGTTATGACATGCACACAAAACACAGGCAACACAGACGACATGGTTCCACTACTACACTGCGTACTTCCCGTGTACTTGAAGGATTAAACAGTAGAGCCACTAGGGGGCGACTGGAGCGGAATCATCGTTGGCTATCACAGACATTTCTCTACAGAACGACTGATTAAGTAAGGTAAACAAACATGGCAACGCTAGCTTCTCTGTAGTGCCCTCCTGTGGCTCACCGAGATATTGCACCTTGTTCTCGGAGGATACACACACACAACGACTGCAGGATACACTAAAGTCTAACATATTTAACCACTAGTGGCGCTGCAGAGCAATATGAGTGCAAACACGTAGAAACAATGCTCTCCAAATATTGTGCCTTCGATTTCTGAGTCAAATCTACCTCGCAGCACCT
>NW_027467038.1:1867500-1965000 GCF_046128005.1 Genypterus blacodes | reverse complement strand
CTGACCACCTCAGTCAGGCGCTCCTCTATCTTCATCACGTCAAACCAAGGACGAATGCTCTTGAGGTCTTCTGTAATCTTTACAAAATAAGAAATGGAGGCAGCCCAGCGTCTGTGTTTGTTTGGAAATCCTCATGGTCTTAAGACGTGAGGAAAAGATGCAAGTGAAGGAAACAAAAGGAATAAATAAAAGCGTTGGCACGCACCCGTACTGCACCTGATCCTGTCAAACATTCACTGAGGCTTCTGACTGTGTGTGGAATCCCTCCGCGTCTTTCTTTTCCTCTGGAGTTTGCCGGCACCTTCTCTTGTTTGTTGACCTATGAAGCTTAATAGAAAGCATGTTTTCGTGACATGTTTTTTATTCCGAGCGGCTGTGTCAGTGTTTAAAGTGAAATCACCTTACAGTGTTTTTTTTCAGGGGGAGCTCTCGGGGACAAACAGGCAGGCTTTGGTGCTACATTTCTAAAGGCGAACACTGGAGAGTTTGATTTGAGAATGCCTGCGGTCTTTACAAGTTCAGCATCTGTTTGTGGCATGCAGGGAGGGTACGATTCAATTCAACATCAAACCATTCAGGCACAGGTATACAGACACAAAAACACACACACACACACACACACAAGCCGACGAAGCTTCAAACGCAGGTCTAAGGACAAGATCAAGAGAATTTTCACGTATAAAAAGAAATAACACCAACAACGCAATATCAGAATAAATCTCTTTCATGTCAACACAGAAAGGGAATAACTTATTTTCCTCCACAATGCAACTTTCAATTTCAAAAATGAAAGACCCACCGTCTGTCCGTCTTCTTTTGTGGCACGCACAATATGTAAAGCCATTTCCGCGCAAGCAAGTGCCAAAGTAATAAGCCCGAGCCGCAGAGCCCCGGATCAGGCTGCGCGCATTCAGCCGGCATATCATCGCACGCGGGACATCCTCGCACTTTATTTTCTTCAATTCCTGTGTATTTCCTGTGCTATTGATCTCTTTCACAAACACAAGATCAACAGGAACGCCACCCCTGCAGCGACGGGGACACAGACTCGGTATCAAGGACGTTTCCGTACCCCTTACTCCTAATAGCTGTGTCTTGCCCTGTCGATGTCAACAGACGATGACTATCTGGCCGGGAAATTACATCATCATCAATACTCAAACCCCCCGATGTGGCAGCGCTGCAATCAGAAGGTGACGAGCTCTGACAGGCCAACTCAGCGAGGGCTCAGACCTCCAGACCGGACTTAGATGTCCTCTGTAGGGTGTGTTCTTTATTTATAGGAGAGTCTCCTGGGTAGACTTGTGACTCACCCCAGTCAGCATCGCCGCAGAACACCGGCATGATGCTTCACACACACACACTCAATAAAGACACCTCAGGTTTGTCACCACACACTTTTGGCCTTTAGGCATGAAGCGACCTGTTCCCTGCCAGGTCCAGCCCCATCACCCTGATCGCAATAAAATAATGCAGACAAATCAATATCAGCTGTAAATGGAAAAGCTATTCCATCGGTCCAGCTGTTATCTGGAGGTAGAGGAAGGCCGCATTTTAGCACCAGTAGATCCTCCATGGTGTTTAAGCACAGCTAAGATGTAGGGAGTGTGCTCACACCAGCTGTAAATGTCAGTTGACCACAAAAAGAAGGGCTCAACATTTGGCCTGGAGCCCGGCAAGCTTTTTCAAAGATTTGTAGAGTTTTGGGGGTTTAACAAAGATGAGTGCCATCGTTTTTTCCCTTTGAGTGCATTCTTCAGCCTTCAGACTCAAACCAAACTCAGTCCACCTCAGCAACATCCCACCCCCCCCCCCTCCCCCCCGCCTGTATTATCATCACTCTACATCTGCGGCTCTCTGAGGCGACACACAGCTCTGTGTCCTCCTCTCCATCACTCCGTCTCTATCCATCCTTCATTTTCTCTTCTAAATAAGGTGGACGTGCGGCGACGAGGACCTTGGCCTTTGCAGCTTCGTCATCCACTCTGCCTCGTTCCTGTCGATTGCCATCTGCACCCCCTCCCCCCTTACACCCCCCCCCCCCTTCACATTTACACTTGAATGACAGAATCACACTCTCAGTAAACGCAGACATAAATGCATCTAGAACTGATTGAAGATCCAGCAATCTGCACAAGCTCCCACAGGTAATCAAACATGCATTTGGCCTTGTTAACAACATGTGCTGAATGCGTTGCATCAGTGGCTGGTGTACAGTATATGGCCTGTGTGACTATATATCAATTTTAATGCAGGGATCCAACTGGCACGACTTAAAGTGCAATTTGTCAGACAGACAGATTGTCTGCATAAGGATGAGGAATATGGAGTCAGCGTTCCCGGGATGGGAATGTTTGGAGAGAGGGTGACACGCGTAACCATCTACGTTTTAGCTGTGGAGAGAGAAATCCAATTTGAGCGTGCGTAGCAGTGAGGCACATTTTAACGGCAGGTGTGAATGTAATCCAGCTGCATTATGCCAGATGTGAAAAGCATGTTAATGTGAGCTGCACGGAGGCGGCGTCTTTACTTCCCCCGCTGTCTGTGTCACTCTCTCACTCTCGCTCACTCTGTCCGTCTCTGCCTCACACAAATGAGTCTCTCTCAATTCAGTCCATTTCACTTAAGATCATTTAGGAAGCTTTGTTGGTGTTGAAGTATACAGGCACAATTTACAAGAAGAAAAGAAGAAAGCTCACACTCTCACATAGCCAGACTGTTTAAACGGGGACGTGTTGTGCTTTGACTCATTTTCATAATGTAACATTGTGGGGAGAATGGGTTGGAAATTGCCAAAGTGAGCTGAATGAACGTGTCAGACAAACCTACAGCTTCTAAACTGCTCTGGAACCTCCATTTGTGATCGCTCCTTACAAATCTACACATTAGAATTAACCCATGTACACACCTGGTTAGACACACACACACACACACACACACACACACACACACACACAAAGTTGGAGTGTTTGGACAGCACATGTGTTTCGCAATCAGTGGGTGATGGACAATCCTAAACATAATTTAATTGTTTTCCCATCTTCCTCTTCTTCCTCTTCGCCCTGACACGTGCACTCCCCCACGTGCACTCTCCCATATGCACTCTCCCATATGCACACATGCACTCCCACAGCGTTCACACACTCTATTTCATGCCTCTGAAACCTGCCGCCTGGCCGTCACACAGCTCCACTCATCCCCCTCCATATTGCTCCAGCGTTCCGCTCCATCCATCCCTTCATCTCTCCCTCCTTTACTCCTCCTCTCCTTGCCACTCCTGCTTCATTTGGCTCATGATGAGGTGTCACCGCTCTGCCCTTGAGTGGGCGAGAATCCCCTCCGACATAAAATGTGTTTGTGTGTCGATCCCAGCGTGTGTGTGTGTGTGTGCATGTGATTGCCTCTGTGTGTGTGTGTGTGTGTGTGTGTGTGGCCCAGGCTGGTCTGTTGGAGTGACAGACATCAGGACTTTGCTGTCACGGTGGGAGAAGTGATGATATACTTGTCAGGGCGGCTGAGGGACAGGAAGGCAGATACAGCTCACAGATAGATACACTGTGCCACTCTTAGGATAATGTAAAGATGCCTGGCTGTGCTGCTGGGTTACATACAGATTACAAGGGTTATTGACGCACGGTGGGCAGAGGAACATGCGCTCCACTTCTACACCGCTGCTGAAATCCTACTGATCGCGCCGCGCTCTCCACAGCGCCCAAGAGAGGTATACTTTACCGTGATGGCGAGGAGCGATTGTGACGCGACGCAACAGCTCAGAGCGCCCGCCAGCACTAAAGTACCTGCTGCACACACACTAACACACACACACACACACACACACACACACACACGGTGGAGAATGTCTTGAAGTGCTCGTATCCCTTGGCTGCAGAGGACTCGTTGTGCAACATCAAACATGGCTGCAGAATAAAGACTTGGGACTTTGAGTGGATGATTGAGCCGGGCTGTTATGACACCATTCACACTGAACTTGATTGAACTGAACAATCAATCCAAGTCAAAGAAATGGAACCGGCTGGACTTTTAGAAGCAGCTACTTTACATATTCGCCTCATAGCGTGACGTCGTCGGGGGGGAGAATGTTGTGGAGGCACACACACACACACACACGTCATTGTAGCATTTTGCAGTTCTATTTTAGTTCTATTTGCTGAGTCTTTGCAACCGACGAGATAAGAGTTAAACTGAAAGCTATAAAGCTACGAAAAGATGGATGAAACCTCCTTCTATGTATTTCAGCTCTGCCAGAAATGTAATGCTTTCTCCAAATCCTACCTGGACTGTGATGTCAGACAGGGCCGCCATACGTATCGCACAACTCGATGTGGGCCTGTAATGCGTTTGCAAAGCTCACACTGCCTGCCATGTGTAGAGGCCTAAGGCAGACTAAGTGAATCTGGAGCTGGAATAGAATGGATTACACAGAACCCGGGCTTGTGGACTTGATTAGATTGCTCTGCTTTGCTACCGCTGCTTGCCTGGAAGGATCGTAACAATCAGCCGGGCTACAAGTGATCCCAGAGTAATATTCCCTTTGATCCTGGACGGAGGTCAGGTCCTGAGCGGCACTTTGGGAGGTGACAGGCAGGATGAATATTAGCTTGTCATTCCGGTGTCGCCTGCACAGCCGCTGTAAATGATTGCCAGGGTGAGGCTACATGATCGCTGGCTCACTGAGGGGAGATGACAAACTAAAGGCTGTCAGCGAACAAAGGTTGTGCCACAACGGCGAGCTCCAGGTTGGGGAGACAGGGAGTGAAAACAGGTTTGTTTGCTCCGGAGGTCTTCATCAGTATGTTATTTACTGTACAGACCTGCACTTGTTTACTTTGTACTGAATCAGGAGATGGATTCATTCCAATATTGCTTTTAAGCTTTGGTTCAGATGGTGTCAACATGAACCCATGTGTGAAGTCTGGCCTTCACAGCAAACTCTCAAACTGAAATTCATAACAACTAAGCAAGGCTCTGTTTCTGTGGAAAGGATGACGGGAGGAGCAAAACCAAACGAGCAAGACGCAAATAAGGCAAAACGCCAACAGAACCTCCATGCAAACGTGCCGCCGCAGTCAAAAATTTCTGCTTGTACCTGTAATCAGCATTAAATCAGCAGATAAATTAGCATCTGTTTTTGCAAGACGGCAACATAAACAGTGATTTGTGTTTATGACAAACACGGTGCATAGGTGATCATTTGCCTGTCATAGCAGGTTTGCTCAGTAATTACCAAACCTCACATACCTTAGCATTATAGCAAACTGGCAAGCTGCGGCGTATCACAACAATGTCCAAAAGACTCCACAGTGTTTTAGGGGAGTTAATGAGCAGGATTAATAATGAATGTGCCAGAGAACGACCAGAATGCAGTTTATTAACCGGTCACTGCCAGACAGGAGGGCATAGCCGGCGGCCATCAACACGCCGCCATAAGGGAACACACCTCGTTTTAAAAGCAGTGCAAGTGTTCCACTGTGGCAGGAGCAGGAAGTGTGTAAAGACTGGAGGACAAAGTCATCAACCAAAGGCAACTCGACACAGGCCTGAACTCTGAACTAACTTAAAATTTGATCTGTGCAACATTGTTTGGTGTTTTTTTGCTCAATATTTGTATTGAAGAAATGGAAAAAAGGGAACGATGACGAAGGTGACCTAGCACAGTACACATATCACCTTACAGGAAGTTACAAAACGCATTATGGGCTTCGGCGAGGGAATGAGTAATTGCGTGCGTCACTGTGAGAAAGGCAGTGATCTCTGTGTATCTCTGTTCAATCTCAATCCTCAACGATAAGTGCTGCTAGTGAGCGACCATCATGAAGCTGTGAGGACAATGCTCAAGCAGAAACAGTACATACACACACATCGTGTTGTTAAATGAAAGAAGGTTATAAAAATATTAGTATTTTCTCCTGGGACATCATATTCCACTGCATCATGACTCCTTCTCACACTGCAGCAAATGAAGTGAAGTTACATTTTGATCTGTTTGGCAATAAATACTGACACCTGACGCTCAGTAAGCTTCTCACACTCTCTTTGTCATGATGCTTTCTGTAATTTACAGCCCTTATTAAACTGCCGGTCCCACCCTTTATGCACATATGTCTTCTTGGAAAGTGACGGAGTGATGCCTGGGATGAATGATGTCGCAGGGATGTGACTGGATTAGATATTAATCGCTTTAAAATGCTGTTTGGGAGTTTTGAACAGGCAGCAAGATGGTAACTACTGAAACACAGGAGCTTTATTTTGCAGTGTTTGCAGCTGGTTTATCAAAGCCAAACCCTGCAACACTCCAGCCACGATTCCAGCAGAGATTTCATCCTTGACCAGGGAAGAAGCTCTCATAGCCTCTTCAACATCTCCAAGGGACCGGGGAGAGTCCACTTCACCCCCAGTCTGTACTGTACATTCACTCAGCACCCACACGTAAATACAGCAGGCTGGAGAAGATAGCAATTACATGAAAATATGAAGGGAAGAAAAAGAAACGGCTGCACTCAGTAAGATGCAATGTAAGGGCTCTGATTCCTGCAGGGACAAAGGATGCTGCAATATGATTTATATTTAAAATACAACTGCAGAGAAATACTAATATTAGCTTAGGAAAGGCTCTGACACACCCCCCCCCCCCACACACACACACACACACACACACACACACACACACACACACACACACACACACACACACACACACGTCACAATACCTGCAGTCCAAAGGGAGCATGTAGGAAAAACACCATGTCAGAGAACATGAAATGGACAAAGTATTTCCTCATGTCAGGGTTGACTAACATGGGAAATTAAAGTCTCACACACACACACACACACACACACACACACACACACACACACACACACACACATGCACACACACACACACACCCTGAGGCTTACAGGGGAAAGGTGGAGTGGCAGGTAGTGAGGTGAGGCATCAGTCATTGTTAAAGCTGAATGCTGGTTTGGGAGCTTGAGGCTCGAGAGGGGGGTGTATGTATGTGTGTGTGTGTGTGTGTGTGTGTGTGTGTGTGTGTGTGTGTGTGTGTGTGTGTGTGTGTGTGTGTGTGTGTGTGTGTACGTCTGAACCAGTGAGGGTACACATAAACATGCCTGGGGCAAACACAGGTTTGTGTCGGTCCTTCTCGCTCTATGTGAGTGAACAGGGCTATACGTTAATTCATGATTAACATATATATTCCCCCCACCACCACACCGCACAAGTTATGATGTACAGTGTGTGTACGTGTGTGCATGTGTGTAATTATTACCACTCTCTGCCGTAGAGCCTGGGGTTTCCCCTCGGGCCAAAGTCAGCAGCATCTTGTTTTCACTCCCCTTATTATTATCCATGTATGACATTGATCAGTCAATCCCTCCCCCTCCCTCCCTTCCTCCTCCCTCCCACCCCCACCCTCATCCCATAACTGCTTCCCAGCTTCCAGGTTCTGAGGCATCTCTATAACTCTACCTGTGACTCTCACTCCGCCGAGGCAAACAGTTAACCCAAAGCATCTCCCAAGTTCTCCCTGCATACAGTGAGCAGAGCAGAGTACAGAACAAAGTCTGACACCATTAAGTTAAACACACCAATCAACCGGCAGCGTTAACTGTTTTCTGTAAAACATTGCCTTGGCTGTTGCATTTTCCAATAACAATAATGAAATTCACCCTTTTCAGCCCCACAACTCATTAACCTTCTATTTGACCCCCACCCCCAAATCCAATTGGGCGTTCTTGTAATAGTGGTAAAAGCTGATGTGTAGTTTGAAGCCACATCCATTGTGCTCAGCGCTGTGGTGCACAAACAGGAAGCGACCCCACGTACATTCAAACAATAATCCCTCCAGTGTCAGCATCTGCATTGGGTCTCATCAGAGCTGAGGACCCGGAGGGAACAACAGGATGTGCAGATCTAGCAGTCCTCCTCTCCCTGCTGCTAAACCTTTGTTTACATTATTTTTTTAGAAGGGTGGAATTAGTCCTTTTAATTATATTTGCCCTTTGGAAATGACAGTCGTTGGCCCTTGTCACACACCCTGAAAATCCACCGTCCCCTCAAATAGGCAAAGTACTTCACTGTGTAAACACAATTATACTGGAGTCAATACGTTCACATTCAGCCGTAAGCATAAAATGCAAACAACAATGACTTATAATAATGAAGTTGAATATTGGTATCTTCAGGGCTTATTCATTGCTTCACGCTATCACCCTCTACTGCAATTCTCCATGAAAATTAAACACATTTACATAGATTAATCCATATAATGCAGGAAAAAAACGATTTTCCTGTCATTTAATTCATTTTCAGTCCCTTGCTGTCTTTCTTTTTTGAATAAAAGTATTGGATCCTTTTGGGGCAGATTTTTTATATCTCATTTACAATGCAGGATGTCGCCCCCTTCATTTCACGGTGCATTCTCTGTACTTTGCTGCACTGAAATATTTGAATAATTAGCCTGTTCATGAGAAGTTCAGGCTCATAAACTTATGAGGGAATGTGTGCTCTTATAACAGCCTGGACCTCAGGAGGACTGGCTTCCATTTAGACTAGTTTGGTAGCAGTCACTTCATCAGACGGCTATGGTCACATCCTGGAGCTCCTATTGGTAGAACGTCATTGGTGAAAGAAATAATAATAATAACATTTTTCACCATTACAAGGACGAAGCATTCCACATTGTTCCATATGTCTCCAAACAACTTTCTGTTGAATATAATGATTTGTTTTTATTGAAGCCGATCAATGGCTCCATAAACACAACGACCTGGACTCTGACTTTGAAAGGAAAAGCTTGATTTAAACTAAGATTTAAGAAGGTTTTTGTGTTTAAACGTTTGGGTCATGTCAGAGCCACAGACGACTTACAGGATGTGTATGTGTTGAGGTCCATATTATTCTAACAAAGGGTTCAAATTAAGATGACATCATAGCTATTCATTTAGATGACATCACTTGTCTTGTCGTAAGTTTGTTTGATGGTGATTTTATTTTTTATATTTTATTTTATTTTATATTTTTATCGAGCAGGTTTACCAACTTCCCCAAAAAATATTGCAGAATTCTGACTGATAATGAAAGTTCAGATTCCCTGGAAAAATAAATAATATAATCGTGTTTGATGCTGAGTCAGCACATATCAAGATTTATGTACACACGGTTAACATGGTGCTGCACAGCTGGTCAGGTTTATCTTAACCCACTTCATTATGTGCCATGAAGGTGAGGTCACACACTCACATAGACACACACACACACATACACACACAGACACCACAAACCCAATCAAAGTAAAGGTGAAGAGTTACAGAGCGACTATTCACTCTGTCGCTCAGTAAATATGTGGAAATAGCTCGGACGTGCACATTATGTACACACACACACACACGCAGAGTAAATATGTTAACCTTTAGAGTTGCCTGCAAGCTATTAGACCTTTAAACACTCTTACATGAGGAGCACATATACACAAATGTACACACGTTAACACAGGCAGGAAATGTTCAAAGGGAAATCACATCCTATGTCCACACACACACACACACACACAATCACACAACAGTGTAATGGAGGTGGCCTTTCTGCAAAGAACAGCTAATTAACTGTAAAATATACTGATGTGCACAGAAAGGTGACTGACTACTGGACTTGGCAACTCACCTTAAGTATTATATGCCTATGCCGCAGGCTGTGTGTGTATGTGTGTATGAGAGATAGAGAGAGAACGAGAGAGAGAGAGAGAGAGAGAGAGAGAGAGAGAGAGAGAGAGAGAGAGAGAGAGAGAGAGAGAGAGCAGGGTTACCGTTGCCAGTGAAAGGAGGAAAGCCTGGAGGAAACTGGAGCTCTTCCCAGTCCACTTTGCTGGTAGCATAAGAACATTTTGTCTGACCAGTTCACGTTAAAGTGTCATCATACATTCAGGATTGCACACACAGATTCTCAGCTGGTCAAAGCTTTAAGTTTAGATTGTCTCTTGTGGTTGTTTAAGCAATATGATACTATTATCATGACTCTATCCATGTAAAGTCCACTCTGTTGACCCTAAGTTGCATGAGGACTGAATCTGCTCACACTGTGGGATGTGAGCACTTCCCCTCTGTTTGGACTCCTATCTTCAGTCAGCTGATTCAGCCATATTTCAGCGTAAGAGAGTAATGGCATATTTTCATCAGTTGAAATGATGATGTCTGCAGCACTCCCGTGCAGCACTAGAACGATCTGACACCCAGAAGAGCTTTTGTTTTAAATATGACATTAAATGGAGTCCCTGTAATGGACCACCTGCACATGAGGAGGAAGATGCCGCTAACACAGCCACAAAATGAATCCATTTTCATTTTAATTAATTTTAAGCTGATGTTGCCACTGTTGAAAATGTGCAGCTGTCTAGTTGGCAGCTTCTTCAACCACGACAATCACCACAATCCAGTGTACTTCACAATGCAGGCATCATTTCAAGTCCAAGCTTTCACATGTGCACTGATGCTTCAACCCAACTGGTGTTGCCTGTTGCTACACGCGGATGAGGAGATGTGGTTGCCTGAGGACTACAGAGGCTCGGGGGGCCACGGCTGCCTTAAATGAATGAGTAATGGTCTTCCAGATACTGTTGAAGTGCCCTTGGAAAAGGCACTGAAACCCCAGTTGCTCCAATTGAGCTGCTCAGTGGCCAGAAATGCAAAACCGTGGCTGCGCTGTGTGGTTACCAAATAGGAGTGTGTGAAAGAGTGCAACCCAGGCGGGAAAGCAGCCGCCGTCCAAATGCTGGTTCATTCTGTCTGTGGCGGTTAAATTAGTTTACTTTGCCAGCCACTTTGGCAGGTAACCAACCATCATTTGGAGGTGCTGCTCCATGCTGACAATCTCTCTGGATGGCAAAACACTCAGAGCATCTCAGCAGTCTGAGTACACAGGTCGGTACCTTGACGATGAGGAAAACATTTTCACCATCACTTTAACCAACGGAGCGAGCGTGCCTGCATCTTATCATGGCTTTAACAAGACCATGCTGTGAGGTATGAATTTCTCTACTGTCTGTTTTAATGGCTAAGTCAGCCTTGAATAATAATTTTAGTTAAGCATTAACTAAATGAAAGCTCTCTGTTTTTCCAATATGTGCTCCTGTTACAAGTTGAGAGCCACTGGGCTGGAGGGTCAAATTCAATCTGACTGCCTTTATTATACTGCATATAATTTATGGTGCAGCTATTACTAAAGATCAATAGCACTTAAAGTACTCCATTGATATTGAAACCTGCACTGATTTACAAGCAGGAGGGCCTTTGGTCTTTGGTCAAATGCACACACACACACACTCACTCACACACACACACACACACACACACACACACACACACACACACACACACACACACACACACCCACACACAGATTTGAGTCTTTGCAATGTCCCAATGTTGTCCTTGTTCACTCTTCATTTCCTGTAATTGCCCTTTGATGCATATATGCACACACACACACACACACACACACACACACACACACACACACACACACACACTCCAATTCAATCCAATGATGAAGCTAAATTCATTTCACAGTCATGAACACGTGGGTGTGTGTGTGTGTGTGTGTGTGTGTGTGTGTGTGTGTGTGTGTGTGTGTGTGTGTGCGCGTGTCTGTCTTTGGTTTATTCCCAAAGTTTGGAAAGGTCAGTTGACAAACATTGGGGCTTAGCTCTACTTGTAAGGACAACATGTTCACATGCTTGTAATGTTATGGATTGGTCCTCACAAGTATAGACAAACCTGAACACACACATACATGTCCGTCACAACAAGTACAGATTGTGTGTGTGTTTGTGTGTGTGTTCGTGTGTGTGTGTGTGTGTGTGTGTGTGTGTGTGTGTGTGTGTGTGTGTGTTTGTGCGTGTGTTTGGACAGTGCCAACTCTGCCAACTACCAATGCAGAAGGACTCGGGGATTGTCAGCGCTGCCAAGGATACGACACCAGCTCGACAGAAAACAACCAGCAGATAAACAGAGAGATGGACTGGTAGAAGTGGACAGAAATCCTTTAAGCCTGCTGGGCAGAGAAAGGCATTAAAACTGCAAGGGCTGAGCTGTGATTGGTAGCTGCTGCTGCTGCTGCCGCTGCTGCTGCTGCTGCAGAAAGGTAGAGGCCAACGTTGAGGCCCACGGCCGCATTTTCTATGTCTCATAGAAAATATTTGATTACTTCTTTTTTACAATTACGTCCAGATGTTGTATATTCTGTTTATAATGGATTGAGTTGACCTCTGGGATATGCATTTAAATCCTACAGGCCATATATAAACAAACATCACACTCGGCAATGACAAATGTGTGAATCATTTGCACTGCACTATTTTCAAATTATAAACTTTTTTTTGTGGAATGTTTGGACCCAGTTTACGTCATTCCAATCAAGTTAACCTGATTTCCAAAATGCCACAAGCAGCTGGAAACAAACAAATGTGACATCAACAGAAAAATACAATACACAACAACAAAATCAATCAATACGCGCCAAACTGTGTGTGGAGGTCAAGTTCACTTGCTAACAGTTGAGGTAATTTTTAAAAATCAAAATGTCAATTTCCATCTTTGAAATCCAGCAAGCAGCCAGCCGAGTCAAAGTCAATCGGGGGGCATCGCATCAGCCCAGTATTAAGGTGCCCCTCTCAGAAATTTGATCAAATAAATTGCTGCTTGAAATGTCAAACCCCTGGGAAATCTCATCGATTTGCTGATTTATCCAATCACCGGTTATCAGTAACAGCAGCGGCACAGGAAAAGTCGACATTTCCACCCACAATTGATGCCTACAATGAAAACTCAGCACCACATTAGACTTACAACCGATACAATATGTGCTACTTAGGCAGGATGGCACTGATGGATCATCACGATTATTTGATTGCCAATGGTGTCACTTTAATTAGACAGTGGTTCTCAAAAGTGAGTTTGTATCCCAGTAGGTACATATCATTTTGCTATGGGCCGGAATTTTTACATCACCTGAAATGTACGCAGCGCACACACTCGGGATGGATTTAGGTGAAAATATACACGCACACACTCACACACACACACACACACACACACACTCACACACTCACTCTCACAGCAGAGTTACTTACAAACTCTGTGCTTGTGACATCATTTGCCAACAGAACCTCCAAACCTGCTTATATAGATTACATTTCTGAGCAAACCTTGAGCGATGAATGGATGCTGAGATGACATTATTACTCAGTCGACGTGATAAATGATTTGCATAAATTTCCAAACATCAGCACGGAGGGAGAGGAGGCGCTCCCCTCGTATATATACGCCTGCTTCTCCACTGTGGCCTCCAAATTGAATATTTCCTAAATGCTGTGCTTTGTTCTGCTCTCCTCCTGACTCCTCTGTGCATATTTAAAACCTATATGCCCACACAACATTCACATGATGCAGCCATATGGACACACACAGAGACTGTACTGTACCAGCACACACACACACACACACACACACACACACACACACACACACTGAGAGAACCATCTGAATTCTAAGAAAGAGAGAGAGAGAGGGGGTGGGGGGCATACTGTGGATGCTGGATAGAGACTCTGGTTGGGCAGAGGTGTGATTCCCATGCATGCCAATAATCCACATTAAACTGAACTCGCTAATTAACCTGAATTGAAAATAATTAATTCGAAAACAAATACATGAGAGAGTGTGTGTGCATGTGTGTTTGTGTCTGTGTGTGTGTGTGTGTGTGTGTTGGGGAGGGGGTGTGATTCACTCCCCCCTCTCTCATGATTATTTTCTTACATGGGCCCCCAGGACTGTGAAATTCCTCCCGCTTATCCAGCGTCCCACCGACGCCCACAGCAGCTCTCAGCAACAACTCTCCTCCGTGCAAGCAAAGCAGATTGAAATTCACCCCACGCACCGAATCCTGACACACGCGCGCGCTCCCCCCCCCCCCCCCCCCCCCACCCCCATTCCCCAACCAGCCGAGGAGTGTGTGGGTTTGTGCGTGTGCGTGTGCGCGCGCGCGGGTGTGTGTATGTGTGTGTATATGTGTTTTAAAGAGAGAGACAGAGCGAAGAGAAGAAGATGCTCTTCTAGTGCTGCATCAACCCAGAGCTGCATGGGAGCCCGACAGAGGCAACACTCCTCTGTCTATCTCACCCATACAGCCGCCTGCCACACACTCACCAATCCTCCTCAGAGCCTAGAGGACACCCAAACAGTCACTCAGTCACTCAGTCACCCAACCAGCCACCCAGTCACCCACTCCACCGGTCAACAAGCATATAAGGGCTGGATCCTTCCACCCAGCGAGCTGAGCCCTCAGGCGGCTCAGCATTCATCAAACCAGCCACCCCAGAGGAAACAATCCTCCTTTTAGTCGCCCGTTATACACCCAGTCACCCAAACACATCCCTCCATCCATCCATCCATCCCTCTATCATCCATCCATCCATGCATCTCGCAGCCCTCTTTCAGGGAACCAGCGTGCGCGTCGCCCAGCTCCGAGCGTCTTACCTTGAGCGCTTCTATATCCAAAGACGTCGACCGGTCCATGATCAAGAGTGAAGTGCTGCGAATCAGACGCGGAAAAAAAGAAGTCCCAACGACGAAGAAGCGGACAGGGAGGAAGATTGAAACGGCAAGCAAAAGTTGGGGTGCGATCTAGAGTCCCAAACTCTGCCCACACATCCCCGGGGTCGGATTCTCGGGATTATTGGGTGATTAATATTCCACCAAGGCGACGGTTTTTCTCAGTTTCATTCCTCCCAGTGGGTCGGATGGTAAAAATCAGGACTCCATGCCGTGGAAGTCCCTCAGCCCCGGTCCCCGAGTTGTCCGTTCTCTGGGAGAAAGAAACGTAAAACACAGAGGAATACAAGAATCTCAGCCGTGCGTAATGCGGCTTTTGCGCACTTGACAATCCAGTGCGCGTTATCTATTACATCTGAATATGTAAATAAAAAAAATCCCGCCTGTACTGAAATTAATCTTAGGTTGAGCTCAGCTGTCCGCCAGTCACCGGATAAATGCCGTTATATCCCGCTGGATGCCGGCAAACCGGAGCGTGATGTAGCGTCTGCACGATCAGCGGCCGGAGCCTGGAGAGAAGGAGTCCGGATCAGACTGATGATATTCGGCTTTGGCTTGCCTGGGCGACTTCCATGCGGCAAACCGCCAGAGATATCAGCTCTCACCGAGAGAGAGAGGGAGAGGGAGAGAGAGAGAGAGAGAGAGAGAGAGAGAGAGAGAGAGAGAGAGAGAGAGAGAGAGAGAGAGAGAGGAGTGGGTGAGAGAGTGTGGAGAGGAGAGAAGGAAAGGGAGGTTTATGCTGTATATTATTGCAGTGACTGACGCACCGGTGTGTGTGTGTGTGTGTGCGTGTGTGTGTGTGTGTGTATTAGAGAGGGGAGAGAAAGAGAGGAGGAAAGGGGGAGTAGGGGGGGGGGGGGGGCGTCTAATCAAGTAGATGAATCGAAAATGCTGCTTTGCCTCTGAAGACAAGAAAAGTCTGTGACTGCGTATCCGTGTGTGTGTGTGTGTGTGTGTGTGTGTGTGTGTGTGTGTGTGTGTGTGTGTGTGTGTTGTGAGTGCGTGCGTGCGTGCGTGATGAACAGTCAGATTAAGTGGGGCAGGGATTGGACAGCATAAAGTGACATCACCAGGAATAATTTCAATGTAATATAAGTGAAGCGACTGCTGGAATGCAAACAAAATCTCTTTCTTTCTTTCTTTCTTTCTTTCTTTCTTTCTTTCTTTCTCGGGACGGTTGAAATTCTTCCTCTTCTGCATAATAAGGTGTCGCCGCCTGCCGACAGCCATAGTGTTTTATCATACACCGCAAACCTTTAAGAGAGGAGAGGAAGAGAGGAGAGGAGAGGAAGAGAAGACAGGGGAGGAATAGAGGAGAGGTGAGGAGAAGGGAGGGGAGTAGAGGAGAGGAGAGGAGAAAAAGAGGCTCACAAGTCTGTATATCCAGTATGGAGTTAGATTTGTCGATTTGTTGTGAATTGTGATGTGAAAAAAAAAAGTTGGTTTCATTTCGGAAAAAATCCAATAAAAATGTCCTAAATAGATTGAATTAGCCGAGCTGGTTCCACTAATTATGCCCAAAATAATAACAATAAAAAGTAATAAGTGATTGATCTTTTTTCTCGTTTCCTGCATTTACATTGTAAATGCACCAACTGTCCAACTGCCCACTGTCCATCTGTCCACTGTCCATCTGTCCATGAGGGTCAACAGGTTCATCCCCACCAAAGTCACACAGTCTCCACTTCAAAGCCTCTATGGATCTACTCACACATTACCTGTGTGTGTGTGTGTGTGTGTGTGTGTGTGTGTGTGTGTGTGTGTGTGTGTGTGTGTGGGTGGGTGTGTGTGTGTGTGTGTGTGTGTGTGTGTGTGTGTGTGTGTGTGGGGCGTAAGTTTGCTGAAACACAGTGTCAGTTTCAGTACCACACAGCTTCGGTACACAACAAGTGGGATAATAATACACTTTAGAGGGTCGCTTCAAGTCCTCTCCTCTTTGCACTTAAGCCCAATAAGCTTCAAGGGCTACAGACACACACACACAGACACACAGACACACAGACACACACACACAGACACACACACACACACAGACACACACACACACACACACACACACAGACACACAGACACACACACACAGACACACACACACACACACACAGACACACAGACACACACACACACACACACAGACACACACACACAGACACACAGACACACAGACACACACACACAGACACACACACACACACAGACACACACACACAGATTTAGACACAAATTCTTTAAAGAATGGGGAAACATACACACTCACAGAAACTACACACACACACTGGCACACAGCTGCTGGCCTGTGGAACAGCACACTGGAGAACATAGAGGAACATTTGTTGGGGGAGTCAGTCAGAGATAACGAACATCATATTAATGAACGCCTCCATCCTCCCCCCTCTGTTTGTCGGACTCTCCTCTGCGCTGCTTTGCCTTTCCTCTCTCTCTCTCTCTTCCGTCCTCTCATCATCCCTTCCTTGCTGCTTTATCCTCTCACTTTCTTGTTTGATGTTGCTCTCCCTCTCCCTCTGTCTCGTTTGCCATTTCCTGCTTCTTAGTTACTCAGCGACTGCAAACCCCACCACCACCACCAACCACCACGTGTGTGTGTCTCCCTCCCTCCCTCCCTCCCTCCATCCCTCCCCTCCTTCATCTCTCTCCCTCGCTCTCTGTCTTCTATAAACTCAGTGCTGTTGTGCAATTAATCACTTTCCCAGGGACTCGTTATTTTTATAAGAGAGTGGCTGACCCTGGACATGGGCAGCCAGCTACTTGCCAGCTGGAAATGATGTCACCCATCTCCCCTCTCTCTTTCTCTCCCCCTCTGCGCGGCACGTTCCTCTGCACTTTGAAGCACCATAAACAGCCTCTCGCTCCTTCCACTCGGTCTATAATGTCTCCTTGAGTCGGCTTTGCATCTCTGCTGTTGACCCACATATGCACAGAGTGAAAATAGAAACATGGAGAATCGGTCAGCATCTTTATTGCCGCGTCTTTTTATTAGAATGTATGTACAAATATGGTTAGGTATTCAAAGATGCAGTACAGACCATTGAGTGTGTGTGTGTGTGTGTGGGGGGGGGGGGAGTGCAAGAATGATGGGCGGTTAAAGGGGTTTGGTCCATGTTAAGAGTATCTCTCCACACTAGCAGGCGTGTCCGTCTCGCTCCTCCTCGCTGTGATCAGATAAGATTTTTTTCTGCTGGGCTCTCAAATGCAAAGTGCAGCTGTTAGCATGGCGAGCAGCAGAGGAAGCAAGTGGAGGGAAGAAGGGAGCATCCATCATTGTTGTTGTTAAGCAGCATTAAGTTTAGCAGCGCCTTCCATTAGTTGTAGCTGACCTGAGATAGTGGAGCGGGCACAGAAAGTTAGCAGCTCTGTTTGCTGGAACCCCACGGGACATTGCCAAGGGAAAGGTTGTGTACATGTTTCATAACCAAACCAACCAAGTGTGGCAATGTTTCCACGATTGAGCGGATGGATTGCAGTTTCATGGCGCATCCAGTTTAATATTTCAAGGTATGATGCGTGTGTGTGAGAGAGAGGGACAGAGAGAGCAAGTAGGACATAAAAACACTCTTCTGACATCCATACAGAATGATCCCTTAAGTAAGTCATCCCTTACGTGTCATTTGATTCAGATCAGCGATGGACCTGAATATAAAAACTTCACATTTGAATCTTTGGTTTTCAGAGCATCTTATACAGTACATTCTATCACCATTGTTGGGTTGGTATGTAATTCTTAAGGGCATCTGAATTCAGTTTCAACCTATTGTAGTCCTGTGAACACATCAGATTGTCTCTTTCAAATTGAATTGCGTGTATAGAATTAAACACACAGAACTTAATCTGTCAGCAGAGGGAATATTTGCTGCAGGCTGGTGGAAAACATGTTTAAGATCACATGTTTGCACAATAAGCGACTTTCTCTTTGAGGCATAGATTTACATTTAATGACCAGAAAAACACCCCAGTACCTCTTAACGCACTGGAGTACAACAGAGCAGCAGTAAATACTGCATTTGTTAACATTACATTACATTTCGAGCATTTAGCAGACGCTTTTATCCAAAGCGACTTACATTACATTACCACCCAGAAAGTTACAGAGGGGGGAGCAATTGAGGGTTCGGTGCCTTGCTCAGGGGCACCTCGGCAGGGACTCGAACCAGCAATCCTCCGGTTTCCAAGCGGAAGCTCTACCACTGAGCCACTGCCTCCCTAAAGAAAGACATTACATTACATTACATTACGATCATTTGGCAGACGCTTTTATCCAAAGCGACTTACATTACATTTACCACCCTTCGCAGAGGGGGGAGCAATTGAGGGTTCGGTGCCTTGCTCAGGGGCACCTCGGCAGGGGCTCGAACCGGCAACCCTCCGGTTCCCAAGCGGAAGCTCTACCCACTGAGCCACTGCCTCGGACAAGTTAAGTTTATATGCCTGCAATAATCATTTAATGCGATGACCCTGCGGTACTTATTGTTGTTTGAAGTAGCGCTCTATTTCACAACGTTATAATTATAATTAAGGGCATAAGAGTTTTCTGGGGCAGAATGATGGGACGCTTGGAGAAGGTCAGGAGTTCAAATCCAGTGTCTGCTCTGGGCCGCTCAGTGTGATGTTCTCCCAGTGTCTGAGTATATCACATGAGTATATCATACATTATATCATATACCATACTCCACTGGCATTGCTCTCCACCAGCTGCCCACTGCACTGTGTTCAACCAGGTGTCAGCATAGTTTGTGTAAGATCTGTAAGGAAGTTATACAAACTATTAAAATAGAGAGAATAGTACTAAAGCAGGTGAATAATACATGTATTTACAAGAGTAGTTTTACATTTACAGGATTTACTGCATTGCACTGTATCGTAATACTCTCGTGTTCTATTTTCCTCCTCTCAACCTGTTACCATACGCGGTTTGGGCATCATTTAAAACCACAATGCCCACAATGCCCCTCGGCACGAAAGCTTCCCCCTGATTGGTCACTTCCCATCAGCCGCTCGAGACGTGTCTTGCTGCCGGAGCATCTTCTCGATATGGCGTCGTTTTCTCTGAAGTCCCTCGCTCACCTGCCACTTCCTTGTGTTTTCCTCCTCCTGCTGTTATGCCTGCCGCCCGGCGGAGGACAGAAGAAAAAAGAGGTAACGTTTCTACCTGTTTATCGTGTTTTTGGGCGAACGGCACTGTGTTTGTTGCGGAAGAAGGCGGACAGGTTCATCCAGCCGGTTCGCGTCAAGGTAGCTATGCTTAGCGGCAGCAAGACCGGAAGTTATGTGTTCGTTTGCGTCAAAGTAAAAGCGGAAGAATAGCGCAGGTAGTGTTGTTATCTCAATTGTGGGAAACGATACATCTGAGTGAATGCGAGTGAATACTACAGATGTATGTGTTTCAATTTGCTTCACTTACTGGTCTGGAATGAACACGAGCAGCTGTGTTTACCTTTGATTTTCATATACTGTATTGAAAAATGTAATTGGAATTACATTTGCACACCTCGGACCGCAGGAAGTCATCGCTTTTGTTTTCTCGCGAGCTTCACAGGTGTTGTGAGCAGCGTTTGCTAGTGGTGGTAGCCGCAGTCATAGCTGCGTTCACGTTGCTGCTTTAGTGCAGAGGGCCACTGGAAATATTAAGCGTTTATGTGATCAAAGTGATCCATTTTCTGTGTAAGGGCGGCGGAGTGTGTCTGTGTCTGTGCCAGTAGCCTCCTCAGTCATTTGTCACTGGACCGCCTTTGTTATTGTTGCCCCTGGCTCGCATTGTTCACCGGTATTGCGTTATGATTGTATTAAACGAGCTAAACTGTGCCACAGACCGTGTGTGTGTTTTAATTTCTTGAGTAAGCTGATGATCCAAGTCACTGAGCATGCGTGTGCCTAGTTATTACACCCATAAGTCATTGTTGAACACATTATTCCTAAACCATGGGCCTTAATATGGACTTGCCCTCCCTTCCTCCTCCTCCTCCTCCTCTCTCCAGGCTTTCATACAGTGTGGCCAGGCACTGATGTCAGCTGACGGGACTTGGCTCACAGTCGGTGTTCCCAATTATTCCACAGCTGTTTGATAGGGCTGCATTCAGGGCGAGTTTTCTACACCAAATCTGACAAACCATTGTTTATGCACTTTGTTTAGTGTTGGTCAGACCTGCTGCATCAAGGAAGGAAGTTCACTAAGTCGTTGGCACAAAGTTGTAAGCACACTGTTGTCTTAAACCGGAACTAAGGTCTTGTTTTATTTGCTACAAGCTCTAAATGAGTGAAACCACTAATAAAAGGGGACGTGCACACTTCTGTCTATACACTGTGCATGTGTCTGTCCCATCGTAGGGACATCCTTGTTTGGTCTGAGGCAGGTTGTTGTGCTTTACCTACTGTGGGGCTTTGAAGGAAGTCGCTGTGTTGTCTAAATTTGCACACATCTCATTTTGCATATGAATACTCTTAACTGATTGAGAGTACAGTTTGCGGTATGAATAAATGAGGAAATGCATGGCTGAATACATACACAGGTGAGTAAATATTTGAGTGGACGAATAAAGAATTGAACGTGTCAACAGATGCATAAACATGGAGCTGCTGAGCGGAAGAACAAAGAGACAGAATAAAGGGTCAGATTAAGAAGCGAAGGAGCAAATTAATGAATAACTGTGATTGACAGTCATTATTTACTGTGCAGTTCCCTCATCAACACAACAATGAAGCACCTTATATCTTTGCATATCAAGGTGAAAGTATATATATAATTATGTTCTTGATTTGTCATCTTGTCACTATATTGCTCTTGCTCTTTTTTCTGAATATTGAGCATAAGCATCAAATTATGTACGCACAAATAAGTGCCTGATATGAAGGAATGAGCTGTTGCTTTAAGATCTGCATGGCACTGTGGGAGAGTCGGCTGCAGGAAGGTCAACTTGCTCTTCTTGCCCTTAATTTTTCCGAAGATACTGTATATTTAGACATTTTCTTTGTGCCAAGTCCATTCCATAATTTAATGCTAGAAGCTCACTTTTTTTACTCAATTAGATTAAATCTCCACACCGCTTTAATGGATTCTATATATCAATGCTGTATAGGAGAAATCTGGAGTGTGGATGAATGAAACCAAAGATTAATATCCATCACAGTTGTGCTGAATTGTGGAACTGTTACATTTTACAGTCGTACTTTTTTTTTTTCTTTCCTCCCCCAAATAGTTTGCTGACACCAAGTGCTTATTTTCAGCGATGCCGTGTTTCACATTCACACAGTTACACCGGGGAGCTTCCCAGTATAGACACAGGCTGCCACTGTTCAAGGACACCTCCACATTAGCTAATTACTCAGAGAAGACAGAGTGTTTTTCAATCACTTACCTCGCGGAAATTTATCTAGCTGGTGGGAATTTGAACAGGGCACGCTCCCAGAATCAGTCTGCGTCTCTAACATTGAGGCAACCTCCCTGCTCCAGATAGCGACGCTGCCTTAAAGCTTCCCATTAGACACTTTACTTCTTGCCGCATTAGATCTTTTCTATCCTGTCTGAAAGTTTTGAGCGTGTCTTGAACTTTGCTGCGTCCATGGTTAGACTGCTGCTGGTCTGCTGCACAAAGTAGCAGACAGGACCTAGACACATTCTTACAGACACGCCACACACACTCAGAAAGACTAACTCTGTATAAGCCACTGGAGAGATATTGAAGGGTTATAATGTGGGAAATGTGCTTTTCCAGTCCCCTGCCCCGGGCCATGGAAGAAGGGAGGCGGAGGAAGATCTTATTTAGCCTGGAATGGACAAAATGGTGAAGCAGCATTTTGTATTCATCTCACCAACTTCCTCGCTCCTTGCTCTCCCTCTCGCTTTGCCCCGGTCACCACTTGTTTGGCGTACCCTGACTCTCTAATAGTGAACCTGTGTTGGCTCAGATACCAATCCCACACGCCGTGATGTCAAATTTGGCAGCTTTGGCAGGTATCTCTAATGAAGAGTTTTAATGGGAATTTTGTCTAATATAGTTATCAGGAAACAGAAAAGTGTGAGGGAGAGCAAAAGTAGAGAGCTCACTTGAGTGGGCGAGTGAAAGAGAGTGTGAGTGAACTGCAATGCGATTCTGTGGTTTAGCTGTGAGCAACGATAAACAGTGACCAAGCTGTGACTATGAATGGATCCAGTGCAGGTTGAACATTCAGTTCAGCAGACCCACCGGATACACTCACCTCCTGGAGTCTGAACCAGCCTGAGGCGCTACAAGATTGAACAATCGGTTTCATATCTATTAAGAACCGAAATGAAGCGAAGCGAAAGAAGACTTCCAACAATAGTGACTCTTACATTATGCAGGAGCTACAAAAGTGTGTAGAACATGCTGAGCAAGTCTCCTCAATAACACCCACTCATCCTTCTGTCCTTATGACCACAATGGAAATGCAAATCAGCACAACACCACCACCATCTTGTCTCAGGCTAGTGTGGAAGGTGTTTAATTTATTCCACTACTAAAGGTTAGGATTGAAACCACGCCACACTGATATAACGGTATTTTCTTTCAATGAGGTTTTGGTTCTAAGAAGTAGTGTTCGGAAAAAGCTCTCTGTTGAGGTAATCAGGATGGATGAAGACGGAGGGAGAGAGGCGAAGGATAGGAGACTCTGAAGGGTGTTAGTGAGATGAAAAAGGCAGCATAGCAAAATGGTAAGATAGTGGCAGGTAAGACGAGGGAAAGAAATGAATGGAAATAAAAAGAAGTAGGGCCAGTCGTGTTGGACCCCTGCCTTCTTAAATCCCTGCTATATGCCCCGAAGGGAGCGGAGGAAATAGTCAGAGAGGAGAGGAATATTTATATCATTTCAATGCTCTCTCGTTCATCACCTCAGCTCAGCCCGGCTAGATATTATATCTAGCTTGTGTTGTGTTTCTGTCTTAAGGCTGACGACAGCACAAAGAAAGGACCAATGTAAGCACTTCCTATACAAAGGTATATAGAGTCTGGGGAGGTGAAGAGAGAAACGTCGGGGAGGCCAGGAGAACAATATATCTAGAGAGTTATACGTCTACGGAGAGATAGAGATTGCAAAGTATTGGGCGAGCTACCTCACCTCTGGGACGGGTCTAATAAGTGGATCGGAATAATAAGAGCTTGCCTACCTCTGCACACAAAGGCTCCATAAACTAATGGGTAGGCCCTTCAGGGCATAACCCAAGCCACTTGCTGAGTTTAGACTCGGGCTTACGAAGCTAAACACTGTGTAAGCACTATTGACGCTGGGTTTTCTGCCTGAAATATTCAGAGTACAATTTAACGTAGCTCACTGTTTCCTCACTCTGCACTGTCCTGCTGCCCGTCCTGTAACAGGCTCTGTAGGCTCCGGTTACTGTACAAGGGCGTCATGCAGAGAATGCTTTAACGGTGGCTTTTCAGAACTAATTAATGCTATTCATACATACTTTTGATATGTTTAAGTTACTACAGTTGGTAGGATGGATATGTTTGAGCTGTGCCCCCGCCGTGTTACACTGCACTCTGGATAAGTCCAATCACTCAACACACTCACAGGAGTTTTAGGTACGATATCAGAAAAATTACAAATTCAAAACAGTTACATCATCACAGGCACTTGATGATGAATTTGTTGAGGCTCTGGATGATCAATCATCAGGTCTGTGTCAATGCCTGACTGGTCTCAAGCCCTCAGGCTCCAAACAAAGATTTAGAGCTGCCAGTAAAATGAAAAGAGTGAATACTTTGCATTGGAAATGTAGGAAAATATGAGGCCAGAACTCAAAGGAGTGGCTGCTGGGGGAGAACCCCAGACACCAGGAGGGTTTAATAGTAATAGGTCTAAAATATTATAGTAATACAACCCCTTAAGGCAGATGTATTCTTGATTTATAATATAAATTGTATGTGGTACATTTGAATACATAAATGATTAATGAGACATTGAGGCTGAGTCATGAATGCTGAAGATTGGTCCATGTATGTCATGTTCACAGCAGTGAAAGATGTAAGACGTAGTAATGACAGGACAGGTCTGTGAACACCACATGCAGTATAGTGCTTAAGAATTTACTCCTGTTGCCTCCATTTTTCATTGAGAGTGACATTTGGCCCAGTTTTTAATCAATTACAACCATCATCACATCTTGATCTGTATAGAGCTTAGCCTGTGTGTGTGTGTGTGTATGGTTGTGTGTGTGTGTGTGTGTGTGTGTGTGTGTGTGTGTGTGTGTGTGTGTGTGTGTGTGTGTTCCCCATCAACCTGTCTCGTCAGCTGCCTGTACATGCTTTACATTCGTGTCTGGTGCCAGGCGCCGTGCTGCGTTCAATTACAAAAGCTCAGTGCTACCACATATAGCTAACAGCCTTGTCGTGCACGTTGCATCAGATGCTTTGTAGTGTCAATATCTGGGTTCGCCTTTGTAGTTGTGGAAACGCTGCACTTCCACCGTCTCCACCAGCTATCACTCTCCACAGAGGATGGATCTTCCTGTTTGCTCACATGTTTCTCTCTTTCCTTGGCACCAGCTCTATTTCTTTTGAGCCATTAGTTGCCCGTCTTCCCTCTGTCTCCTCTTCTATGCGCTCGCTCCAATCCCCACATGTTGTCTCTTGATTTGTGTGTTTCTAATGTGGCCCAAAGTGCAGCTAACAGTAGCCCAATTGTTCCACTATTACACAGTGATTTAAAAAAAAGTGAATTTAAGGGTTATTTGTTTGGATCTCGCTCATTAGCTGTAGTCATCTGAATTATTGATGTGGTGGTGTCAGGCCTGCTTTCCTCGGTGACTGATGGCCTGAGAACTGTTTTTTTTTCTCCACCTCCCTCTCTTCCACCCTTTTTCCGCCCAACATTACTATAACTAATTTTCTCGAAAGGCGAAAGGATTTGTTCTCCCCTCGCTTTACCTTTGCTTCTCTCTTTCATTCTTAACTCTTTTTTGGCGACCACCTTTTCCCTGCACCCCTGTGACATCTCTATAACTAATTTAATAGTGATTTCTCTCTATTCAAATTCTTTCTTCCCTCACGGGCTTCTCCCCTGTTGCTTTTTACTTCCTTCCTTCCTCCCTCCCCTTTTTCCTCCTCTCCCTTCTCTATTGCCCTTTTGCTGACATTTCTAAGGCTAATTTCTGGGCCAGTCCTGTTGAATTGGATGGTAGTGCGAGACATTCCCTTGTTGTTGTAAACATTAACTTCTCAACTCGATTCATGGCAGTGTAGCCGCTTGCTCATTTTTAAAACGTCCCTCACTGTTTTGCCATTCAGTCACAGTCGGTTGCCAGTCGGGCGAAGCACACAGTACAACATTCAGGCTCAGTTTCACTATGGTGCACACTATTTGCAGCGTAATTGCAGACTGCATGCTGCACAAACTTACACACATACTCAAGGAAGAGTTGATGGGAAGAAGGGCTGGCTGTCATTTGCATAGTCTGTGCAGTCAGTCATCTGTTGGTAGTTGGAGGTAAAAGACTGTTTTTATTTTTGCATTCAGACTTCATGCGGCAAGTTTCCTGCCATCTGTGGCTTCTTGTCACAGAGTATAAGAATGAAAGGGTAACGAGCATCAATGTCACTTCAGTTTTTGATGAAACTACGTCTGAGAGGAGCGGAGTGGCGATGGAGTCGGAGTCACGTTTTGGATTGGTGTAATAATTGTTGTGTCTGTCAGATAAGTTCCAACTGTTCACTGGTCCCTTTCTGGTCCAGTGTCTCCATTGGTTGAGCATTGTGTGTTGGGTTGTGGTACGTTTTCTGTGGGTCTGTTAGAGATAATGCATATTCTGTCACTCTCATGTGTCTAAATGGAAGTGGACATGCTTAAGACAGTGATATTGATTGCATTTATGGTGTAGCCTTTTCTAACATTCACATTCAGCTGTTACCCTTGGTAAAGACATTTGCATGAAGCTTTTCTGATATCATATTGGACGTGTATTTCTTTGCTGAATATTGTCCTTGGTTGTGGGCAATGTTTCAATATTTGCTGTTTGAAGAAGAATCTTCTAAATGCAGTTTGGAATTTCCATGAAAGTTCCGGCACCATTCCACCAAAGCTGGGTGCTGGTGTGTGTACACTAGTTCAGGGTCATTCAGCCCCTCATCGATCAGTCAGTCAGAAATGAAGGTTTTGAAGTGAACATGCTAGATTGTTAGTGGACCTGCGCAATGTGCAGTGTCAGCATTGATAACTGCATCTTATGAACATGAAATCTTCACAGGGCAAAGGTCCTCAGCTGTCTGCTTTGTTGTTATGTCGCTGGTTTCTTCACAACTTGCAACCCGTTGGCTTCCCTCAGACAGCATGGCGCTGTGCTGTCTGAGGGAAGCTGCTGATTAAGTGCGCGCTCTGGAGAGCGACAGGGAAAGACACAAGATAGTGTAGACAGGAAGCAGAGAGACAGAGAGAGTCTGCCCTCTGCACTGGAGCCGCCATCAGCAGCGTTTAGCTATTGGCCAATACAGAGAAATAGAAAGGTAAAAGTTGACCTTGCATACAGAAACAATCTTAATGTAAGTGTCCCCTTCCTTTCCTCGTCTGGCTTTACTTTCAGAGGAGCATGGAGTGACTTGTCCTCCTCCTGTTGCCCCTCCTCGCTCTATCTTTCACTTCGCTCTCACTCCCATTGCCCTCTTTCATTCTCCTCTTCCTCAGTTTTTCCACCCCTCCACTATGCTTCTCTTTCTTGTTTCCTTCCCCGGTGCCTCCCACCTTCCTTCTATCCAAGCTTCTGCATTGACACACCAGGCTGTATAGCTGATATGAAGTGGCATATTATCCCAGTGTGTGTGTGTGTGTGTGTGTGTGTGTGTGCGTGCGCCCCAGAGTCTGTGTCTGGCTGGTTTGTGGCTGATAACACGTCACATTCTTATCCTCCCAGACAGACCTGTGTCACTGTGATGGTTCACAGGCTGCACACACACACACACGCGCGCGCATGCACACACACGCACACACAGATATTCCATAGTCTTAAACACACGCGCACACACACACGCGCATGCGCATTTTTGTGGGAATAGTAGGTTGTCAGATTATTAGCTTTACACTACATCATTTCTTAATGCTGTGTGTGTGTGTGTGTGTGTGTGTGTGTGTGTGTGTGTGTGTGTGTGTGTGTGTGTGTGTGTGTGTGTGTGTGTGTGTGTGTGTGTGTGTGTGTGTGTGTGTGTGTGTGTGTGTGTGTGTGTGTGTGTGTGTGTGTGTGTGTGTGTGTGTGTCAGAGGTACATGATAATACCCTCATATTAAACTCATGGTCGTTCTGCTTCACTGGCAGAAACACTTTTTACCCTTCACACACAGGGCAGAATACTGTGTGTGTGTTTGTGTGTGTGTTGTGTTTGTCTGCATGGTGGAGAGGCTGTCATAACGCTGCCTTATTGAAAACACTTGTCATGAGAGTGCAGAAGCTTGATGGAGGGAGGCGGCTGTTGTTCTGCGTTGCCTGGTTACCTCTTTAGGTAAACAATCAACCAAAATAAACGATCAAACTCTTCATGAATGATTGTTAAAGCTTTTATTCATCCGGTAAATGTGGAGTAATCACCCTGATCTTTCTAGCCTCTCTCCTAATTCACACAACGTTGAGGCCGCTTTGTTCATTAAAGCAGAACAACTCGGAGACAAAAATGGAGAAGAGTTCTTCTTCCTCTGCCTGCATGGAGTTATGAGAAATTATAATTTATAATTTAAAAGTTTGCCTTTCTGGTTATTTATGGCCCCCAAATAAGGTATTAAACACACACACACACACACAGACACACACACACACACAGAGACATATGGTAATGTAAAATGATAAGCTGGAGCAGTTTAGCATAGCGCTGTAGTCAGGCTAAATGCTAAATGCCATTTAAAGTCAACCTTTCCATTCCTCTAGTTTACTCCCTATTAAGCTTTTACTGTTTTAACTCTAACGTTCCAAAAACTGCATATACTAATGTCGAGGGCATAGTAGCCATAAACAATGATATAAAGTGAATGTTTTCATTTGTTTAAATTGGTTTAGCCATTAAATGAACGACCCTTCGTTATATCATATCACTATATAATGTTCAATGTTCAAAACCAAATATGTCCATCAGCAGAACCCATCAATGTAAATGAACTGAATAAACAGATCTACAGTGTGACACCCCAAACCCACAAGTATCTGCTTCCTTCCCCAATCTAACTGTTGATGTTTTCTTTAAATAAGTCTTGAGGTGAAGTTTGCAGCCCCCCTGCTGGCCTGCAGGGGGAGCGTCCTGTCAGCCTAGCTTGTATTCTTCAGTGGAATAAACAGGAAGAGTGAGGGGAGGCACTTTGAACTCACTGACAGACTGCATCTTTAATGAGGAGCTTGATTTGTGACTATTGCTGCACCCATCGCTGGAACTAAGCAACCAGTGGTCACTTTGCTTCACAGCTGCTCAGACGATTGACCGGCCAATTATTCTCAGCAGCAGAGCTCCCAGCCCAGATATGATTGTGACATGATTAGCGTGGGGAGCTCACCGTCTTCAAGCGCCTGTGAGACTGACACCACTTTGCAGCTGACAGCAGGAGATGTTGCTCTCCTTGAAGCGACATCACCATTGTCACGACCTCGCCCTCTCAGTGCATTGACTGAACTTGTACAGGTCTTCACCGCCTGAATTTTTAGCCGGCAATAAAGCTAAGAAATGTTGGGAGCATCAGCTTCCCTTCACTGGCTTTACTGCTGGCTCATTTTGAAATGAGCTCTTTAGTCAGTATGCCAGCTCATTCAGCTCTAACTGCTTCATCAAACTAAGGCTGTGATAAAATGTCAATGGCGGCGGCTAGCGCTCCGTATGTACGCGTCCACAGAATGTCACGTCAGAGAGAGGGATCACACTGCAGCCCGGCCTCTTTGTGTCACCTTCTGCAGCAAAGAAGCTCAGTTTGAAGTTGTCAGGACTTCGTTTTCTCTCAGATCACACAGAGCTCATAGTTTTTGGCAGCGTATTACCTGGGGTACATTTCAATCTAAAGGCTGTGATACGTGGGCTGTTTCTTTTGTTTAATGACTGAAGAAATGTTTTTTACTTCATTTGGCGCAAAAAGCTTCATGAGTCATTTAACTAATGTGGCAGAGGAAATGTAGAGAGGAGGCAGTGATTATGTTTACACCAAACAGCAAAGACACTGAAATGAATCGATGAGAAATGATATTTTGGCAAAAGAGAAGATCAAAGTCTCAATGTTACTGTTAACATCGGTGTTTAGACTTTTCACTTACTTGAAAGTTTGGATGAGATGTGGTTTAGGCAAAGGTGAGCTAAGCTGCACACACACACACTGATTTAAACGCTTAGGCGTGGTGCTGTAGCAATGGACCAATAGAACAGTTGTAACGGGAATAGTTACTGTCATTACCCAGAGAAAGCCCCTCCCCACGGGTTAGAAAGCCACCGCCCCCATCAAAGGAGTTGCGGTGCCTTGAAGGAGAGTTGTTAAAGTTTTCTCTTCCAATTCCCAGTCCACACAGTTTAGCCTAGTATATTTACTCACACTCCATACGAGTCTTTGTCTTTGCTACCATTCAAAGCAAAAATGCTATATGGCCATGTATGTGTGTGTCTGTAGCATTCTACGGTATAGTTTAGACATGTGTGGTAGGACCAATAGATACACACACACACGCACACACACACACACACACACACACACACACACACACACACACACACACACACACACACACACACACACACACACACACACACACACACACACACACAGAGTGCTCCTCTAAGTACATCTGAAGGGTTTATAGGAGTAATTAGGAGCATATTATTAAGCACTTAATATCACAGTTCAATTCCTCAGACTAATGAGGTGGCATGAAAGGCCAGTTGCACTTGTGGTTCCAATATGAGCAATGTGTGTGTGTGTGGCCCTGATTGTGACCATTAAAATGATTCCTGCAGGCCGTCTGCATGCTGGACAGGTGTAGGAAGTTACAAAGGGGAAAGGAGAGGAGGAGTAAATGGAGGGTTTAGAGCTAAAGGTCACACTGCAGTGAAACACAGCACACCTGGGAAACACACAGGCAGACACAGGAGAAGGTAACTGACCCAGCAGTCAGACAGACTCACAGCCCTACGTGACCTTAACTTACTCCAAATCCCTCACTCCCAACTTTTCCTCCATCTTTTATGTACTTTATGAGCGTACAAGCCTGAAGTCTCTTCCTCCTCTCGTCCCGCTCTTACCTTCATCATCTTACCTTTGTGCTCCGCCGCCACAAGCTCAGGTTAGGACACTCGGTCTGGGCTGGGACAATTCCCTCTACTCATCACAGTCTGCAGTACGTGTGAAAGTGTTTTACAAATGTCTGCAAAGTCTTGTCTTTAGCGAGCTGTGTCTGTTTTGTATCAAACCAAACCAAACCAAACTCTTCAGGCTTTGCTTCATCCCCTGTCTTGTCTCTCTCATGCACTTTTAGGAGGTCGTGTGCTGATGATACCCTTTAATCAGTCAAAAACCCTTTAAACACACACACACACACACACACACACACACACACACACACACACACACACACACACACACACACACACACACACCTATTACAGCCTCTGACATCGTCGGACTGAAACCCTTGAGATATGTTAATGAAAAAGAGCTTTTTTCTCTCCTTCTAATTCACTGTGCGATGGGATGAGAGAAATGCAGCTCTACATCAGACTGCACATTACCTCACTGTAGTGCTTAATTAAACCTTAAGTGTGCCTGTAGCTGACACATGCTACTAGAGTCAGTAAGCTGGGGGGGGGGGGACAAATGTGGAGGGGACAAGTTTCACTTCCACAGCCAGACGCACACGCAGCCAGACGCACACGCAACCAGACGCACACGCAGCCACAGGGAAATTGAGTCCTCAAGGATGTGGCGTCTTCGAATTTTGGTCCCATTACCTCTGACTTATGGAAAATCTTTTCCCTGACCCGGGGAGAGCGAGCTGAGGCAAATATAACACACAAAAAAAGAGCTGATTGTAACACACACACACACACACGCTTTGTGTTCACCCTGATTTCAGCCGCTCCGTCTTAAACACACAGTCTCCTCCTTGATTGTTTTGCTCACTCAGCCGCGTTGCACCTGCGCCTGTTTTCTTGGAAGGACAGATTGTGTTTCTTGTGTTTCCTGTGTTTCCTGTCCTTCTTCTTCTTCTCATCCAGGCCTCTGCTCTGTAAGCTGCTGTAATGACACACACATTTATCTCCTGCAACAGTGCCGTGCATACTGAGTCTGACTCTTTTGCTGTGTTGACCGTCTTGAAAATGCCTTTATGTATTTTATCTGACTGGCCCCTCCCCTTTAGGGGAGAGTGTGCCCCTGACATCAGCGGAGGATTTTGTGAATGAAAGGTCATTAAGGTCATTATGAAGCTTAGGAGCAGAGTGCCGTCCATCACTAAGGTTTCTGATTGATCTACATGATCAGCTACAATCTAATGATACAGTACATACCATACTCATGTAAAGCTTTAATTGGGCTATTCTTATATAGTAGTCTGTACTGTCCCATCTGTGTGTGTTTGTTATTTATGTATTAATAATATAACCACTTTCTTTTTACCTGCCTGTGTGTCCTCTTCCTCGCTTCCTCATCCTCACTCCTTTTTTTATTTCCTTTTTCTTCCCCCAATCCGCTTTGCTTTATTGCAGCGGGCAGCATACTGATGCCGCGCTTCCTGTGTGCTCGCTCGCATCGACTCGCGGCTGGCCTGGCCCCTCGCCCTGAGTGTCCATCCCCCGCTTTTTATTGGGATGCCTTTATAACAAAATCAAAGTGCACTGATGCCCCATAAACCCAATTGAAGCTTTGTGCTCACCGAAGAAAAACAATATCTGCAAGGATGGAGGAAAGAGGAATGGAGGGAGGAGGAGGGAGGCTGAAGCCGGAGAGGTCGAGCAGAGCAACTTCACAATCAGGTTTTAGGCATTCAGCTCGTATCCAAAGTGACGGAGGAAATATAAATGGATATTATGTTTTGTGGAGGGTTGCTGGTTTAAAACATGAACAGGTTCCGAGCAGCCCACCTGTACAACAATGGAAGGCTGCCGTTGTATTAATCGTTCATTCATCTTTTATTTAGTTTATCTTATTTATCAGGCTCTGTGCTGAGCATGAATTTGTTCACGTTGGAGTCTTCATTGCCCGATACCGCCACCTGAGCAGGTCAGGGGTCGAGAGCACCTAAGGAGCGCCAACCAAGGAAGGCCAGTCTCAGCTAAGATTGAAAAAACGACGGAAACGAGATCCGACTCGTCCAAACAAATCAAACATCCACAAATATGCAAACAGAAATGGAAGAATGAAATCGGGGTGCTGTTGGGTGCTGAGTGCAGCTGAACCATGTAGATTGAGTTTGTTATCTTGACTACAGTAGCTCGTCTCCTCGCTCCTCTCCGTCTGCAGACCTCATTTATATTCTGATCCGTCTCCACTTGTCATTTTCACACTTACTCCATCTGATAAATTGGTCTGTTTCCCTGTAACTGGCATTTAAATGGTCTTAAAAAGTTCCCCAGATTTAACTTGATGAAACTTGCAGACAACCTAGAGCAACAAACACAAAAGACTGTGAGACAGGAGCCTGGAGGGGGGGGGGGGGGGGGGGGGGGGGGATGACAGAAGATTTTAAAATGTCACCCCGTGTGCCTGGGAGGTTTGGAGGGGCGCTGTAATCTGCAAGTGAAGAGCAGATTCTCTTTAAGCGTCACAGACACACACACACACACACACACGCACACACACACACACAGGCTGGCACTAATGGGGTAAAAAACAAAACAAGGCAAATAAAACCTCCGCACGGTGACGGACAGGAAGACGTGTGGACAAAAGCAGGAGGGAAAAGGAATTTATTTAAATGATTGAAATGATGGTTATTACGCCCATAAGACGACAAATCCCCTCCTCTGACACGGCGGGGTGTTTGTGACAATCACAGATTAACGGCTGACAAATAGAGCTGGCGGTGTGAAAGCATGTTGGTCGGATTCAATAGAGGCGAGGAAACACTGTGACAGACAACCTGAGTCACACACACACGCACACACACACACACACACTCACACGCATGTTACCAACATGGGGATTATCTCTATAAAGCTCTTGTTTTGTTTACAGTTCTTTACGCCCCGTTGAGATTCTTCTGAATTTCCATATGATTTCACCACTTGCCTCTGGCGTATGTGTGTGTGTGCATGTGTGTGTGCTGTGTATCTGCAAGACAACCAATCCGCACTCGGCTTGACTTAACTGGCCATGAATCTTTGACCCGGTGTGTGTGTGGATCTTTGTCCCCTATCTGTGTGATTACCTCACCATGTTCCGTTTTCCTTTATTATTTTTAAGCCCTTATCCCGTATTTCCCCCTCACACACTTCCAGTTTTCCATGCTATCCCTCCCTCCTCTCCCTTAATTTTTGAGAGGTATCTTCCCCCCCGTAGTGCCGCCATTTACTCCCTTTGTGCCTGTGTGTGTGTGTGTTGTTGTTGAGTGTGTTTGAGAACATTGGATGCAACTCAACAACTCAACACCAAATATCCACAAGTCATAATGAGGATACTCAGATTGCCAGAAGCGTGTGTGTGTGTGTGTGTGTGTGTGTGTGTGTGTGTGTGTGTTGTGTGTGTGTGTGTGTGTGTGTGTGTGTGTGTGTGTGTGTGTGTGTGTGTGTGTGTGTGTGTGTGTGTGTGTGTGTGTGTGTGTGTGTGTGTGGTGTGTGTGTGTGTGTGTGTGTGTGAAGATCTGAGTGCTTGTTCCTTGTTATCCAGGGCCAATTTCCAGTAATCCCCCTCTCAATGGGAGAATCAGAGCGAGCCGTATTGGGGCCTGATGGCCAAAGCCGCGGCCCGTCCTCCCACAATCCCGCCCCACTTTAGCCCACACAGAGGAGAGATTGAGGATGGAACAAATGCGGAGAATGTTCAAGGATCAAATCTGGTCTGTCCCCATCCAGTCACAATTGCACCGCTGAGACGCTCTTGAGCAAGGCACTTAATCCTCGGATGCTCCAACAAAGCCGCTCAGTGACTCCCTGTAAAGTACTGTTGGTGTCTCTGCAGCCTCGCTCATGCTTTCTATTGAATTAGGTTTATCAGGTGTTCAGTCGACCCCTTTGCTGTAAAAGCTGCTTGTGCCAAGCTTACGCTGTTCCACCTTTGTTGTGTCACTTCTCTTCTCTTCCCTCACATACGGACGGGGGACAGAATAGGAGTCACACCTCCTCGCTGTAATGCTACACAATACACAAACTTCATCTCGACAAAACCAACATAGACTTGTATCAGCCCCGTTTTGCAGAGGGAGTGTTTTGCAGAAAATGCACACTGTTATTATTCCCATCATCACTGTCCGTTCCCATAGCAATAATAGTGTTACTGCTGTCTTGAGAGTTTAGACCCTTATATGTTAATATGCATACAGCCTTAATTTTCTTATTTAATGTGCTTATTTAGTCGTAAAGTCTCAACTCGCAGAAAGAACAGGGAAGAAGAGCGGGACCGAGCTGGGAAAGGCTCAGCCTGAGAGGCGAGGTCATCGTGTGATTGAGACGTGGAAGAGCAAACTAACCGGTATTTTCTAGTCTGTATCAACATTGGCATCCAGATATTTGTGTTGGAACGTACAATCGTTCCTTTCTGTTTGCAATCTGTGCCGGAGCTCCAGCGCCATAAAATGCGCTCGGTCACGATGAGTCACGTTTTGAGATTCTGGACGGTTTGCATCTGTACGAGTAAACACTTTAGGATAGAAAGAAGAACCATGACATCATGCTGTGACAGGAGACAACACAGTTCACTGCTGGTTCCTATAAAAAAACAAAAGAGTCCTCCAGCCGTGATTAGTTGAGGAATGTAAACATGTAAATTATTTACTTATAATGTGGTGAGACTCAACTTATAGCGGTGTCCAAGCCAGCGTGTGTGTCAGGTTTGAGCATCTGTTCCTGCCTTAATGTGCTGCAGAGCCGTAGCTGGTTAGCCTCTGATCATTTGGTCCACACACTGTTTAGACTCGGGCTTTTGACTGGCAGGCTGGCTGGCACACCGGCTGAATAACTTTGCCCTCGCCCTCAATTAGCTCTTGCTGCATAGTCGGTAATGCATGAGTTACTTCTGTCTTGCACTCCATCCATATGCCTCCTCCTCCTCTTCCTCGCTCTCTTCTCCCTCACCATCTCATATCGGCTCTTTCTCTCACCCTCTCTCCTCCTCGTGTGCCGCTTCTGTTTCAGTATTGTTGTGTTTTCGTTGTGTGTTTAGCTGTGCGGTCCACCTCTTAGTGAGCAGTTGTGATTTGGGATCATCAGAAAATGAGGAAACAAGAGAAGCTGAAGAAGAGTTGAAGATGAAGGTAAATACAGAAGCAGGGAAAATGTAGAATGATTGACACGACAAGAAAGTGGGAGAGAGAATGAGTTTACTGTTCAGGTAATGATGCTGCACAGTGTGTGTGTGTGTGTGTGTGTGTGTGTGTGTGTGTGTGTGTGTGTGTGTGTGTGTGTGTGTGTGTGTGTGCGCGCGCGCATGCGCGCGTGTGTGCGTGCGTGAGAGATACAGACAGACAGATAGACAGACAGAAAGAGAGATCGACATAAACATGTTATAATATTCAGAGTGAGTGTCAGAGAATCCGATTTAAAAAAAAAAACAAAAAAAAAAACAGCATATCCACAAACAGCTGTGCGCCTGTTGATACACACTCACACTCACACACTCACACACGTACACATGGGTCTACATGCACACACACGTAGCATAGGTGTGACTTGGTACGGTTGCAAATAGATGTATTAAGCGGTCAGCGGGCTGATTGAAGTGCTCATTTGTGTGTGTGTGTGTGTGTGTGTGTGTGTGTGTGTGTGTGTGTGTGTGTGTGTGTGTGTTGGGCCATTTAAAACAACATCAAACATGAATGTTGTTTAAAGGCAACATTTTGTCCCAATTAATTCAAGAAAGATTGTTCTTTAGTAACTATGGCGATACTAATTTGGAAGCAGAAATCTACCAACAAATGTAATCAGAGAATGATCAACATTTAAAGAACTTAAAGGAGCATTGGGCGTTTGCAGTGCTTTGCACAAGGACACCAATTCAGAAATCATTACTCCTACTGCTGAACAAGCACAAAGCTGTGATGGGGGATCAAACATTACCAAACACAGCTGCAGTGTTGGTTATTAATTGATCAGTCTGGCTTTGAGCTTCTCACTCACTCAAGGCTGCAGGCTCCTCTCTGCTGGGCGATACGTCTCCTGGAAAACTTGGAGACAAATAAGGCAAAGCTGTTATGAGTTATTCTGGAAATTAATGTTTCATATTTTCACCCAAACTTTCCCTGCTGGTGCGAGTGTGTAGAGTCGGCCTCAGTGAGTCCAGCAGTGAGCCGACACAACAACAAATCAGAAAGGTAACTGGAAGTCTGGGGACGCAAAGTGACTCAATGCTTTTACCAAATGAGTGAAAACAAGCACAGAGTTTACACCTAGGGAGGGTGGAGGCGTCACTGCTCATCAGGTTGTTGTTGCTGTTGTTGTTGGCACATCTAGCAAACACAGAGCAACATGAGCATCCCCTCAGGGTCATCTTTCCTGGCAACCTGTTGGAAGTGAATATTGATTGAAAACAACAGTGAATATTGATTTTCCGGTGTGTTTTGTTTGCCCTGGGTTAGGTCTGCCAGCACTCAAAACAGAGAGTGAAAGAGTTAAACTGAACTGAAGTGTAACCACCGTAGCACCGGCAAACTGCTTTAATATTACCTTCTAAATTCTACGTATATAATTATGAGACATTTCACCTCAAAACGTTGGAGGAGATGCAAACAAACCAACCTGTCTGGAAAAAGTTCAAAATGTGAAAACATCTTGGCAGAAGTCAAACATAGCTTTATGGTTTATTAGTGTTTATCAGAGCGCTGTTGCCAGCGACGTCCATATTACAGCTTTAAGAGACGGCAGCTCACACAGTTAAAGACTGTAATTAACTTATATATATATTAGCAAACTAGTCTCTCTCTGTCTTAACTGCTCTCCATTGTTCAGCAGCTTCATCGTCTCTTGCTCTTCCCTCACAAGTAATATTTGTTTTGGCTCGGGTGTGTGTGTCTGTGTGTGTGCTCGTGTGTGAGGTGAGCGAGACGATGCGTCATTACTGGCAGCTTGACTGACAGCTCTCCTTTCGGGGGCCGGCTGCACACGGGCAGGAAGCGGCTCCATGCCGTCACCATGCCGTCACAGCCACGCGTTAGAGCCGAACAAGCTGAGGTGGACAGAAAGCACTTTGTATTTCTGTCCATGACCAAGTGCGTGTTTGTGCGTTGTACACTTTTGTGTTTCTGTTTTGTGTAGTGAGTCTCCTCCCTCATTATACACGGGCCATTAGTGCAGCTGTGTGTGTTCTCAGGAGTGAACAGGGGAAAACAATAGAAGCACGTTGTTATCTCTCTCTCTCTCTCTCTCTCTCTCTCTCTCTCTCTCTCTCTCTCTCTCTCTCTCTCTCTCTCTCTCTCTCTCTCTCTCTCTCTCTCTCTCTCTCTCTCTCTCTCTCTCTCTCTCTCTCTCTCTCTCTCTCTCTCTTCTCTCTCTCTCTCTCTCTCTCTCTCTCTCCTCTCTCTCTCTCTCTCTCTCTCTCTCTCTCTCTCTCTCTCTCGCTAGCCCACCCACCCTCTCTTGCTCTCGCGCTCTCTCTCGCCCACCCTCTCTCTCTGTCTCACTCGCTTACTTACTTCATCCTCCTCTACTCTGCGTTGTTTGTTTATCTTAGCTCCTTGTGTTTGTCCATATTCTTTCACTGCAGGCTCTTTGGTTGAGAGATTTACTCCACAGCTTTGCTCAGTGTCTGCAGCCAAGCCGATGACCTAGTCTGCATGTGTGCGTGCGCGTGCGCGTGTGTGGGTGTGTGATAGGAGTGAGACGCAGTGCTAAATAATTTAGCTGCTGTCTATTTGATCCAATAGCAGAGGATGGTTGGGCAGAGAGAGAGGAGGAGGAGAGAGGAGGAGAGATGCAGCGAGCGCTCTCAGGTGCTCATCAGGCCTCACTGCCAGAAGTTCTGCTGTGTTTGGAAAAATGGGATGGACAAGTAAGAATATGGAGGAATTGCACCAACACCTCCCCCAGAGCCCTCCTGGCCTATGAACACACACACATGAGCTGTGCAGTTTGGTTGATCGCCCACAGAAGCAGACAGCAACACGCCACACTACAGCAGGAAGCATCAGCACCGGCACGCTTTGCCACTCGTTACTCTGAGCGATCACGCATCTGAATACACGGCCCACAATCCAAATATCAGTGTTCCGCCTGGCTGTGTTGACCGAATCCCTCACTGTGTTGCTTGATTTCAAACGGTCAGGAATGCCATTACAGATGTCTCTGTGCCGTGCAGAGCCAGGAGTCTGCAGATGAATCCACCCATTACCGCCCCCCCCCCGCCCCCCTCTCTGTGCTCTGGCGTCCTCCCGTCTCTCATTTCAATCCATGCCTCACTTTTGGTTCATAACGGGCATCACAACTTCCACTCAAAGCATCACATCTCCTTGGTGACTGCAGTATATCAGTAATAGAACAGGTGGTAAAAGGTTACAGTGTCATCTACATGTTAATGCTCAGACATAGTGCTGGATATTTACACACCCATCAGAAGGCCGGTACAGGGATTTATACCCAGGACCTTGACTGCCTTCACTCAGCTGTGTGTGTGTGTGTGTGTGTGTGTGTGTGTGTGTGTGTGTGTGTGTGTGTGTGTGTGTGTGTGTGTGTGTGTGTGTGTGTGTGTGTGTGTGTGTGTGTGTGTGTGTGTGTGTGTTGTATCACACTGTGCGAGTGGAGTAATCTAATGGAACATCTCTTTTGTGAATGCCAGTGTAGAATAACATGATCGTCCATCCATTACCCAAACTGCCACAGCAGCAGAACACTGTGGGGTTTGTTTAGCTTCTCTATGCTTTCAAAGAAAAAAAGATGCTGAGACGGTGGACAAACATCTGGGGTGAAAAATGAAGGCCAAACGGTTTGAACGATTCAGCGCAAAGTAATTCAGTGCATAATGAGAGGGGATCTGCTCTCAAAGTGTGTGTTTCACCATCCAGCAGCTTTCATACAAGACCTTATGGGGACTGCACAGCTGTTATTAAGAGGCGCGCGCACACACACACACACACACACACACACACACACACACACACACACATACACACATACACACATACATACATACATACATACACCAAACCTCCGCCACACACGCACAAACTGAGGATATTACAGTAAAGGCAAGGGCACGACCATGACACATAAATAGATTTACATTGACACACACACACATATTTCAGGTGTGCATGTGGTGGTGCACATAGTGTATAAACACACACACACACACACACACACACACACACACACACACACATACGTACACACAAGGACAAACACCTGACATGACTAAAAGACAGATTAGCCTATGAGTAAACTCCTGCCCTCTCTATTTCAAATATACTGCACACACACACACACACACACACACACACACACACACACACACATACATATACTGTGAAGTGCTATTTGAGCGGTTGTGTCCCTCAGGTTGAGTCTCATGTTGTCCTCTGCTCCCGTGTGTTCAGAACCTGCTGTCAGAGAAGGTGGAGCAGATGATGGAGTGGTCCTCTCGCCGCTCCGTCGTCCGGATGAACGGGGACAAGTTCCGTCGGTTCGTCAAGGCCCCGCCCAGGAACTACTCTGTCATCGTCATGTTCACCGCCCTGCAGCCTCAGAGGCAGTGTTCAGTCTGCAGGTACACACACACACACACACACACACACACACACACACACACACACACACACACACACACACACACACAAGCACAAATGTCCGTATATTTCATGCATTGTACTGACTCTCCTTCCACACACACACACACACACACACACACACACACACACACACACACACACACACACACACACACACACACAGATATGCACACCTTGGGAAAAGCAGAAACTTGTGTTATGTAAGAAGAAACCTGTGGGTCACGTTGACATTTAGATCAAAGAGACTCGAGCGCAACCAAGTGCTACCAAATGGGAACGTGTGAGATCCAGAACGAGGCCAGCAAGACCTACTTATCATCCCAAACAGTCAAATCTGAAATGACTCCAGCAGATTCTCCCTCCAGTCTTCAGGCTCTACTTATTTGAATATAAGTTTGTCTTAAGTTTGTAGGCCCGGCCCGGTCAAAGTCCCGGCTCCAGGCGGAGCTCCTGCCTTCAGCGGCGACAGCGGAGCTCTCCGTGGTGCTGAAACCTAATGTGCCGCTCTGCTTCCCTTTGTTCAGTCGGTTGATGTGTTGGGATTTGCTACGGGCAGTTGTTTTATCACAGGCCGGACACGCTTTTTGGTTTTCTATGATAATCGTGTCGTAAAAAAGCTAAATAACAACATTTCTGTCTTTTACTGAGCCGTCTGCAGCTAAATCTATTTCAACCTTTGCAAATCTTTGGCCCCAAGGTGATTCGGCTCAATGCAGGTTGTTTAGGAAACAATTTGATGCATCAGATATCTTAAATCCCAACCAGGATTTGGATTGATTACAACAAAGCACACACACAAACACACAAACACTCGCCACTGAATGTAGAAATAGGAAGGTATGAGCTTGATGGTGTGTTCTTCATGTGATGAAGCATGTTCAGTATAATGGATATAACATATTCCAAACTAGAATCACGACTATAAGAATGTGTTTTACAGCAGAATGTGTTCAAGAGAATGAGTTTAAAAAGGTAGTTTACTTTTTCCCCAAAATATCACTTATTATATTATATTTAACATTTTCGAACGATGCTGTTAATTTGTCATTGGTGATGAAAGCATCCTAATGCAGCAACGCGTCTGAGCAACCAGAGAATGAAGTCAAAGACGACCCAGAGCGTAGAATGATGTGCACTTCACACACACACACACACACACACACACACACACTGATGAAGGTACTCAGGTGTGTGTGCTTCAGAAGGGAAACATGATGCAGTGCTGAAGTACTTGAGGAGCAGGATTGAGAACCAGTGGTGCATAAAGGGGGCTGTTAACCCCTCATGGTCACGTTGTCCTGAAGAAGAGGATGTAGCCCCCACTGACCCTCTTCATCCTGACCTCCCCTCTGCCCTGAAGCAGCCACACTGCTACTTCATCACTTGATTAGATAACTTATTCATTACTCATGATTGCTCTTCTGATTTCCCTCGCTGACTCTCGAGCCCTCTCTCTATCTCTCTCTCTATCTCTATCTCTCTCTTTCTCTCTCTCTCTCTCTCTCTCTCTCTCTCTCCCTCACTCACTCACACTCTTTCACTCTCTTGCTCCAAACTGTCTCCAGTTTCACGCAGAAGTCCAAATGCCCCAAGGGCTACCCCAAGACCCATGTAGGCAGACGCACACACACACACACACACACACACACACACACACACATGCAGCCTCTCTTGTGCTGCTCTTCCACTGACTCACCTCTGACACATCCTTCAGCGTATGTTTTCATCTGGAGAGCGTTTCCTCTGAACAAGGAGCCGAGCTGTGTGTTCCTCACTCGTTAGACCTTCTGTGTCTTTCACATCTTTTCCTTCTCTTGTGTCTTACTTTATTTCCCGTTTCTCCTCGTTTCTGTCTTTCCTTCTTCATCTCCCTCTTTGCCCACAAGCAGTCTCTTATTAACATTAGCTGTAGCATTACATCATCAGAACTAGAAGATAGAAAGAGACGGATTGTGGCTGTAGCTTATGAATGTGAGAGCCTGAGAGGATGAAGATGGCTGAGCAGTGAGGTCGTCACTCTACGTTTCTGCTCTCAGTAGCTGAAACATGATGGTGACATAATGGAGAAGTTTGTTGAAAACAGATCTAATTATCTTGACCTGTTTGTGAGTGACGTCTGTACTGAATGAGCTGAACTACAAATCCCTGCTGAGCCATGAAGTTTGAGCTTTGGCCTCCAGTTGCCGAGCTCATCTAGATTTTCCTTCTCTGTCCCTTTGCTGGTTCCATCTCTGTCCACTCCTGACTGAGCTCTTTCACTTCAGCTCAGTTCTGTCACTTAATTTGTATTCATGGCAGACACATTTTTATTTTGAACTAGGAATGCAGCTCAGGTCTGACTCTGACTTTATTATGAAAATACTTCAGGCAGAAAAGCTTGTGTTTAATACAAGCTTTTTTTATCAGCTTGTTGGAGCCTCAGTGAGTGGCGGCTCAGCGTCTATACACTGTCTATAAGTCCCGTCAAGAACCAAGACAATCGCCACAGTGAGAGACAGCGTGACTCTAAAGTGAGATGTCAAGATTGCTGCTGCCGCTGCAATCAGACTCAGCTTGATTGGGCAGCAGCAGCAGCAGCAGCAGCAGCAGCTTATGGAGCTCACACAGATTTGTCTGAACCCTGATGCATCCTCCCTGTCCTCAGGATGTTAATAGAATTCTGGGAACAACACGAGTGTGATTATTGGAGACATCAAGAGCTTTTGTGTGTCTCCAAGATGCCAATTCACAAGTGTGTGTTTTGTGAAGTCCTTCACTGCTGGGCTGTGAGCTTTATGAACGACTGTGGCTTTGAGCTCTCAACAACAGAAGTCCACAGCTGCAGGGGTTCAGGTTCACTCCCAGTTCACTCTGATGAGATGGGAGTTTGTTTTGATAGAGCCAGGTTTGTCTTCTCCAGTGACATTGCACTGGATTGAAATGTTGGGTTTGGTGAATAAACATCTAAATAATAACAGCTGCTAATTTAAACCAAGGTCTGTTCTCTTATTGTGACGTTTTCCTGTCACACCGTTCAAACAGCACAGAGGCTGGAGAGTGACGCATGATGTCGTTAGTGAACTTAGCCGTTGTTCCTCTTTAATGCGAGCTGTCCTCAATGTCAGCGTTTATGAGCTTCTTTTAATGTGGCACCTTCATCACCATATGGTGCAGAATGAGTTAGTCTGCATAAACAGATGTGCATTTATTTATGGACGGGCACAAACATGGACACCTAGAGGTCTCAGACAGAAGACACACAACTGCAGCACAGGGTCAACTTTTTCAAATGTCATTTACAAATGTAAAGGGAACAACAGGGTGTGTTGACTCATGTTAGACTGTACGTAGCTGCAAGTTGGTGAAGACTCATCATCATCATCATCATCATCATAACAAATAAGGCGATGACATCATGTTGTTATTGTTACAGACGTTTCTTCAGTTTACTGCGTTGTCCTGGTGAGAGAGATGTGGACTTTAGTTGTTGGTTGCCATGGAAACCTAATTAAGATGCACATGCAAGAATTAACATGAGGATCATTTTGGACACACAGGCTCTGAAAGTGTTTGAACACAACAAGAGTCCTGTTAAATTTGAGGTTGTTAACAGAAATTGCAGACTGGTTTAGTGGTTTGGTTGGAAACAGAAAGATTATTGCTTCATATTCATTATTCTTTCTTTTTTATATCTTCTTATTGTTGTTATAATTATGATTTATATTGTCTACATTTTGCCTCTGTTTTTCTTATAGAAACCCACACAGACCAATCAGCAGATTGGTCTAAGATCTGACTTCTGCTCCCTCTTATCTGTGGACAAAGCATTGACTTCTTCATTTCTAAACAAAAGGAAAGACGTTTGGAAAAAAAAGGACAGTTGACAGGGAGTGGGATTAGAACAAATAAATAAATAAAGCAGCAGGCACCATTAGAGCAGTTAAAGCTCCGTCTCACTGACACCTTGACAACTCCAGCAAAGTGCAGTTCACAGACGGAGTGGAGCAGTAATCCCCCACAGCCAGCCGGCCTCCGCCTCAACTTCATCTACCACGCCTTTTCCAACGGCCGACACTTCAAAGGGAGCGTCCTAACGTTAGCCACGGTGATAACAATGTTACATCGCTGTGCCTAACACACCCTGACAGGCTGTTTCCTGCTAATTAAAGCCAGCGCAAGAGGCAGCTGACATGAGACAAAATGTCAAAGTGAAGTGTAACAGAATGAGAAGGGCAGAAGTCTGAAGTCACAGAGTTGGGAGGGAGAGATAAGAGATGAAGAGCCGTGAAGCTTTTCGGTGCTGGGCTGTGTATGTTGTCACGCACCAGGGACAACTCTCTCTCTCTCTCTCTCTCTCTCTTGCTCTCTCTCTCTCTCCCTCCCTCTCTCCCTCCCTCTCCCTCTTCACCTTGCGTTTTTGAGGTTTTGAGGTTACGGTGGCTTTTCCTGTGATTCTTGTCCTCATTTCCCACACTCCCCCTTTTGTCTCTGTATGAATAAATGTACTCATCGTCTCCTTTGTGCGGTGCCTCCACCCACAGCGTGTCAGCATAAAGCCTTCAGTGGGACAGATAGAGGTAATGAATAAATGGAAACACTCAAAAGAACTAAGTGTGTTTATAATAATGACATCTGCAGATTCAGAAAGGGGAAAACGACAATTAAACTTTCCTTACAATCAAACACACTCTTTTCACTCTCTGCCCAATGCGTCTCACACTTTTCCACTACATTCTCTGTTTTGAGATGTTGCTGGTTTCTGTGCGGTGACGCGTCGTCACGTTTCCCTGGCCTGGCTTTGATGCATGCGTGCTCCAGGGCCGCCGTGCAGCCGGAAAATGAATTGTTCCCGCCACATCCACGCGGCTCGGAAATCCATCAAAGAGCCTCCCGCCCGGAGAGAGGAGAAAGAAGATCTTTGGTTATTTCATTTACTTAAATAATAATGCCTTGGCTGTAATAACATGGGTTCATGGAGTAAGAATCCACCGCTGTGTGAATGAAATCTAAAGTACGGACGCTGCTCTTCCAGCCTCAGCGAGTCGAGGACGGGCTGCATTCATTTCCTGGCACTATTTGATTTTTGCAGCGCACCCCAATTCAATTCAAGTACAACATTTCATCTAACTTCATAGCTGCCTCAAATACGGCAACTTTGTACACCGTCTACAAAGCCCAACTCCACCTGGTCCCAGCATTCAGATCTCTGACAGGCTGTCAACTGCAGACCTCTCACTTCATCTGGCTCGGGCCATCCGCTAGTTCCAAGGGTCCTTTTTCTATGATTCTAATGATTGGACTTCATGGAATAAGACAGACTTGCTCTCTGGAACACTGATGCAGGTCTTTTTATGTTGCAACTCCCAAGTTTACAGATCCATTCCTGCCTCCTCCTAAGAACATGCTCAAAGGCCCTGGTGAGGTTCCTGTACCTAGTCTGAGAACCAAACCACTCACTGTGAGACCTGAGACCTGACCAGAGTTCGGACCCATGAAGACCTCAGGACAAATCGTGCAAAAAAACTAAAATTAAAAATTTTCACCAGAATATTTGTCTCCCCTGCCTCTTTGTTTATTGTTTCCTCTTCCTAAAGTCCTAACAGCCCTCCTGTTGTCTTACAGGCAGGCCAACGAGGAGTACCAGGTGTTGGCAAACTCTTGGCGTTACTCGTCTGCGTTTTCCAACAAGCTCTTCTTCACCGTAGTGGACTACGACGAGGGCGCCGACGTTTTCCAACAGGTAAACGCTTCTATACTATCACCTCACATCACCCTGAGCGGCCGCTCCAGCACCAGTCACACGTTCTGTTTGGCTCCTTTCATCTCTGAGTGCTTTCTCCCTCCTTGCATCAGCCGTCTCTCTCTCTCTCTCTAACATTATGTGGAACGTTCCTAGCGCTGATGAATAACTGCAAACCCCTGGCTTCCATTATCGCCCTCACACACACGGCCTCTGTAGGAAGTCCAGGGTCATTTACAACCTTAGGTCCCTTCTTTCATCCAAGATTCTATGTCTGCTTTACTTTTTAATGATGTGTGGAATATTTGCATCCAACAGCTTGCAGAGGAAGAGGGAAGTTCACATCAATATTTATCATTGCCTAGTTGTTGTCTGTGTGTGGAGTTAATCTTCACTATACAACGCATCACCCTCCAAATACTGGAGGTTATTTAATAAGAGGAATAGGTGGTAGTAGTAGTAGTAGTAGTGGCTTTTGTGAGAGGGATGAAGGACGTAAACACTGAGGCATCCCTGTCTCTGACCCTCTACACCTCAGCCAGTCTTCGCTCAGTCGTCACAAAGGTCCATGTTGCTTTACAAAGAGAAATTCCAGCTTCACACTGTGTTTAATTTAAAAGATGACCGCACAATCTCAGTCTCATGCAAAGCCAGCTCTTTCTCTCACTCCCTCCACCTGCCACAGAAGCGTCTCTCTCCACCTCTCCTACCCCTGCGTCTCCTTTTGCTCACCGGGCTTTCTCTCTCCTTCATCTCTCCTTCCCCCTTCCAGCAGGAGCGCAGTGTACCGATCACGTTCCCTCCTGCGTTCACACAAAGCACAGCACAGAAAGACCAACAGTACAAGCACACACGCAAAGGGCAGACACACGTGTAACATGCAAACACACACACACACACAGGAGCACGCAGAGTTACATGGACAAGCAATAACAGAGAGTAAGAGACAAACTGTCAAACAAGCAGAAAGGTAATGATGAATGGTTGTCAGGCTTTTTTTACGACCACCACACACACACACACACACACACACACACACTGTCATACCCATTCATTTCTCCATACTGCCCATACAGCTCCTGCTAAGCTTTTAAACTTCCCTGCAGTTGCTGTAGACCTCGTAAAAGTCTCCATTTAGTGCAACAAAGCACTCCGGGGCTCCTCCAAAGCTAACAGCAAGTAAAGCAAAGTGTATTATAGCAAATTAGAGCAGCCGTTTTAAAACCTTAATGTAGAATGTGCTGGAATGATGAAGCGGAATATGTAAAGCATAAGCGTGCCTCCCTGGGGAAACATCATCCATATCCCTGTAGGTGCCAGAGGCAGAGCGCGGTGTTGGGATGCGTCCTGCTTCATCTCTCCTCTCTCTAACACCAGGCAGAGAACGGCCGAGCTTCGTTTTAGGCAGAAACTTGTGTCGTTCGTCCTCTCGGTGACACTCGCAGTCACAGGAGCGCTAACTGCAGCTTATTGGCCGAAGTCAAGACGGATATCGAAGCTTCGTCACAGAGAAGCTCATTCATCATATTTTCTTCTTGTTGTTACTTGCTATATATTTGGTGTCAGCATAATAAATGTCACCCGACTAGCTGCTGCACAAACCCATCTGCCTGTCTAATAACACGCTCCGAGAGAAGGGACTATATTACCCTGGCTGCCCTTCAATGGTTGCCAATCAATTTGGAATCAATTTCAAGATTTTACTTTTTAGCGCTCTGCATGGTCAGGTTTCCACGTGCATCTGTGATTTGTTAACCCGCTATTAGCCTGAGCACCGCCGCCGCCGCCTGCAAACCAGGCAGCCGCTCCGTCTCCCAGCATCTGCCGTCTCACTCCGCTCGTGCTTTTTGCATCCGGTCCAGCTCTGTTGGGTCTGGTGAGCGCGGCCAACTCAGCGCCTTGAGTTGGCAGTAAAGCCGCACACAAGAACAAGGCTGCATATAGACGACGCCTAGAAGAATCTCTCTCCTTTCCTTTCCTTTCCTTTTTCCTTAAGGTATCTTAGGAACACAGCTAGGAGAGAGTAAATCAGTTGACTTTATTGTTGTGAGTAATTGTAGGGAGCCTTGGGATTTGGAGCTAAATGGGTGTGAAACATGGAAGCAGGGGGAGGAGGAGGAGGAGGAGAGATGCAGGAGGGGATTTACAGGAAGCCAAACACATTAAACATTCATGTTACACAATGCCTTTTGTTTATCTGAGGATAAGGGAAGACTGAAAGTAATGTAACGCAGCTGAAAAGAGGAAGATGGTATGTAGAGGAGCAGTAGTGTTTGCCATCACACACACACACACACACACACACACACACACAGAGTTAGTTTAGTTTGATTCATTTGTGTGTGTATTAGCACGTTTGCCTTAAGTGGGAGAAACACAGGTGCAGAATCTCCCGCCTGATTACTTCCACTTGGTAATTCCAGTCTACTTTAGAAGAGAACAGTGGCAGCCTCTTCTTCTCTTCCTACCCAGCCTGAGTGAAATACTCACATTGGATTGTGAGTTTCAGCCGACAGCAGCACTTTAAACAGCTGTAAAAAGCTGCTGAGATGGAGGCAGAGTGAGTGTTGGAGGCACAGTTACACTAAGTGACAGTGTGTGTGGGTCTCTTCCTTCAAACTGCTTATTTGCCCACAGCACTTTGGGGATCACTGGCATACAGAACACTTTAATTACCAGTAGAAACTGAAAACGTCCCATCTCAGGGAAACGACACAAACCAGCTAGCTCTGAATGTTTGGATTATAATCCTCTCTCTCTTTCTCTCCGTCTCCCTCTCTCTCTCTCTCCCTCTCTTTCTCCAGCTGAACATGAACAGCGCACCAACCTTCATGCATTTCCCGGCCAAAGGGAAGCCAAAGAGGGCCGACACGTTCGACCTGCAGAGGATCGGCTTTGCGTCGGAGCAGCTGGCTAAGTGGATCGCCGACCGCACCGATGTTCAGGTACTCACTTTACTCGTTTCAACTCCATACACACATTAATGCACACATGTACAGTGTAAATACGTGTTTGGGAGTTTCCTCATGAGAGCTCAAACCCCAGGCTGTTGAGAATCAAACGGAGAACAGGAATTGAGCTCCACGTCCCCTTCTGAACCGTCTCCCAAATAAAGACGTGCTAATCCTGAATAAAGCATAAAATAGCCTTGAAATGTCTCCAAACAGCTTGTGCAGCATGATGTCGTGTTTTGTATCCAAGTGACGCGTCTAATGATGCACTATGGGTCCAACAATCCAAGATTTACTTCATCATCTCCTTTATTGTTCTCGCTGACAGAGCTTTAGAATTCACAGCCAGGCAGCCGAGGAGTTATGAATATTTAGACTGATGCTAACTCGCTGCTTAATGAGTTGTTTTGTTTATGTGACTTCCTTTGGATGGCGTCGCCGGCCTTCCCGTGACGGTTTTCAGAATTTGTGTATTGCCAAAGCCCTTATGGAGCTTTGTCAAACAGTCTGACATGATTTAGATTAAATGAGGCTGCGTAATGAAGTTCATTTGTCACAGAAGGGAAGCATCTTTTCTGTGACATCCCTGATTTGTTAGCATTTCCATGTCGAAGTCTGTGGAGTTTGCTGGAGCTCGGTGTCTCACGTGAACACGGGCAGCAGACACAGCGGCTCACAGACACAGCGGCTCACAGACACAGCGGCTCACAGACACAGCGGCTCACAGACAGCTCACTCGTTGGCACCTGGACCACTGAACCTGCCACACTTGGACGACAATTTCTTCATCTCCGGGCGACCTGTCAGCCGAGTACAGAATGACACAGGCCGAGCATCCCGCTGACATCCTATTGATGGATTTAGATTCAAACAGCTGCCTTTCAGACGAGGCGAGGGGGAGCACTTTCACTAAGTGCTAGCTTTCAGACACTTCAATGTGACTTTACCGCTTGGATAAAGAACAAAACAGAAAGAGAAAAGAAAGGATATACGATCAAAAACATAGAGATGAATAAATGGACTTGATGGAGAAGAGGAACATGAATGGAAAGGGGAAAGGGAATTCTGTCTTTTAGATTTAGTGCTGTGATGGTGCAGAGTGACATTGAGGATAGATGAGGAAGAGGGAGGAGGCTGGACGTCTCTGCCTCGGGACACAATGCACACTTTCACTCAAATTACTCAAAGTCTTTCAACTGTATTGTTTGTTATTTCTGGGCACAAACTGTTAAATGTTCAATTGAATGCAGTTTAAATGACGATGTCCTATTTAGATACCTTTTCTTCCTCTCAAATGCCCGTCTAAGGTTCAGTCTCCCCGTCACAAGGTAACGTGGAGGGGAAGACATTCTGCACACGCCTTAAATATTCAATAGCATAGCATTACATTATTTATTTATGCTACAGTTACATAGCATAAAATGTAACTTGTTGTTTATTATGTATGCATGTGTTGTGTGGTTTGGCTGCTAGCTTGGCCAGGTCTCTCTTGAAAAAGAGATTCTGAATCTCAATGGGACTTCCTGGTCAAATATAGGAAAATCAAAAAATAATAATAATATTGTTTTGAGGTGTGCATCTGGTAAGAGTGCTTGGGGAAGTACTTTCCTTAAGTGTCCTTGGTCTCCATTAATTGGCAAAGTAAAGAACCAGTGAGACTTAATCAGGTGAGGAGGACCTTGGTGAAGCACCTAACAAAGGCCAATATTCATTCTGACAATCACAATCAGAGTTCTCCTGCAAAGATTCAGGACATGCAAGAGGAACAAGGCAGCATTCCATTCATCTTTTATCTGCTATGGTTCTGGTGGCTACTTTGGTTAAAAACAGATATGAGAGACCACAGAGTTTCATTTGCATTCAGTTGCATTCAGAGAAAGAAAGGCATGCGTGAGTTAGGTTTAATCCCAATAATGGCCTGTGTATTCAGTCTTCAGACTTACCTGGGGACTCAGGCTCCCCTCAGGAGAGTTCCCTATAGACAGAGCAGTGTCTGCAGCTCTCTGAGATTGAGGCGGTGATGTGCCGTCCAGATATGGAGTTACACACCCACCCAGCTCAATTTTGACATAAATTTACCCACTTAAGTCCTCAGCTCTGAATTGAGCCGCTGGATCGAAGCAACCGTTCAACCTGTTAGTCACAGCATCATATTATGGGTACGCTTCTCATTACCAGCCTGCAAGACTGCTCAGGATACAGAGACGCACTGGAGGAAGCAGACACACAAGCACACATTGGCTTGAGGACTTTGGCTTCAAGGTTTCACTGCATCTGTGATGGAATATAAGACAAATTGACTGAAGTTTGAATCTAATAGCAGCAACAGAAGGCATCATTATGACCGTCAGTGACACGTGTTCTGTCTTTAGGATCACGACACCACTGCTTCTGTTGAGCAGGTCGCCATTCAGTCAGTTGATGATGATCCAGGTGGTTCCCGGCGTAAAGAGGCTTCGGTCTCAGGTGGAAAACGGAGACACGAGACTCTGCAAGAAACAGAGAGAAGCTGAGCTCTCTGTCATGGGTTTATTGACATGACCTTTTGTCTAAGGAAGACAATGAAAACTTCCAAGATTAAATTTGGGGGACATGGCCATGACATGAGAACAGCGGGGAAACAAATGTCAGGGTTATTTTAATAACATTGGGATCGATTTGCTCACAATCGGCACCTTGTGACACGCTGAGAGATTGCAGACTGTCGACTGAAGAGCTGAGAAAGCTTCCCAGACAGAAGTTTCACTGAAAACCATCCCATAATGTCGTTCTCACTTCCTGTGTTGCCTCGAAACTTTCTCTGACTTTAAAGCTTTAAACCTGCGCCTTGATCTTTGAGATTCACTTTGTTTTGGATTTCATATCTGTTTTGACTTTGGCGTCAATCGGAGGACAGTTTACCTCCCAACTTTGTTTATCCCTCTTTCTTCTCTGCAGCTTATTTAAATGGAGTTCATTTCATTTCAATTTAGCTTGTGTGTTTGCTGATTGTTTGAAGTGAGGACGTGCAACAACAAGCATATAATGATGCTTTAAAGAACCCAGAAATGAGTCTGCTCATCAACATTCATCAGAAATAAGCACGGAAAAAAGTAACACGAGAGCATTTAATCTTGTTTTCTAATCTCACTATCTCTACCATGTCCTCATCTATAACACCCCCCCCCCTCTCTCTCTCTCTCTCTCTCTCTCTCTCTCTCTCTCTCTCTCTCTCTCTCTCTCTCTCTCTCTCTCTCTCTCTCTCTCTCTCTCTCTCTCTCTCTCTCTAGTGTTTTTCTCTGCCTCTTCTTGTGCTAAGTCAGGGCGCTGACATTCAGTGCAGCACACCTGAGCAGGCTCAGTTTGCATCCACTTAACTCAGACTTTTGTCCTCTCCCAGTCCCTCGTCACCTCCTGTTGTTTTGGGTTTCATTTATCTCATTATAATGTGCATTTGAATGTGATGCTATACGGTTTGCCAGCTTTGTCGCACTTCTGAGCCACGTTGTGATTCACTCCATTTAGCTCCTCCGTGTTTATGAGCAGGGCAGAGTGTGTTTTAGTTCAAAAAACAAATCAACCAAATTCAGTTAATTTCATGGTTATGTTCTGCAAATCAGTAGTATATAAAATATGACATTCATTGTTCACATTTAATATTCTCTCTCTCTCTCTCTCTCTCTCTCTCTGTCTCTCTGTCTCTCTGTCTCTCTCTCTCTCTCTCTCTCTCTCTCTCCAGATCAGGGTCTTCCGTCCTCCTAATTATTCCGGTACCATTGCTCTGGCCCTGCTGGTGTCGCTGGTCGGAGGTCTGCTGTATCTGAGGAGGAATAACTTGGAATTCATATACAACAAGGCAGGATGGGCCATGGCCGCGCTGGTACGTCACACACACTCTGCTTGAAGATGTGACGGAGAGAGTCTGAAGTGTTTGGCCCCCAAAAAAAATCCAATCCCATTTCACAGTCGTCTTTCTCTTAATACCATATTTTCCTGAAGGAAGTGAAGATTAATTTCACACCTGGACTGCAGTCTGAGTTTTCCATCTTACTTGTTAGAATACAGAAGGTGTGAATTTATCATCCAGCGTTTGTTGCTTTAGCAAATATTACAGTTTTATGGACGGTGATGATTCGGTGCATTGAATAACGATAATAATGCTCTCTCTCTCTCTCTCTCTCTCTCTCTCTCTCTCTCTCTCTCTCTCTCTCTCTCTCTCTCTCTCTCTCTCTCTCTCTCTCTCTCTCTCTCTCTCTCAGTGTGTTGTCTTTGCCATGACGTCTGGCCAGATGTGGAATCACATCAGAGGTCCTCCCTACGCCCACAAGAACCCACAAAACGGACAAGTGGTAGGAAGTGCTCTCTCTCTCTCTCTCTCTCTCTCCCTCTCTCCCTCTCTCTCTCTCTTCTTACTTGTATCTTATATTCTCACCCATAAATCCATTCATACGTCCATTTTAGATCCCAGCACTCAAACTCAAAGCAGGCATAATGCGTGGTAGTGTAAAACGTAAGCAGCAGTCAGGAGAGGAAGCTGCCTTCGTCGTGTGGCTCTTACCCACAACACACACACACACACACGCACACACATACACACTGAGCAGTGGTGTTGAACTTTACATTCAAACAAACTGCAGATTGAAGTTGCTGACACTGAGTTGGACTCGTGTCGTCTTGATCCTGGCTCATAAATGTGCGACGACAAGGCAAACACAGCTTCTTTCATGTCTTCCTCTTCTTCCTCGTCTCTTTGATCCATATCCTTCTTCCCCTCATTACTTCCTCTCTCCCTCTTAGCGTCTCCCCTCTACTGCTCTCTCACTTCTCCTCACTTCTCCCTCATTTCTGTCCTTTTAAGGCTCTTTACTCAGTTTGTGTGTATATGTTATGTATTCCTTTTTTTTCTTCTCTCTCTACTTTCTCTCTTGTCCAATGGTTCATGATCACACCAGAGATGAGGAAGAACAAGTGTGGTAGTGCAGTGAACGTCATTAGATCAGGGAGCAGTGATGCACTGTACAGTTACAGCCTGCAACCAGTGTGTGTGTGTGTGTGTGTGTGTGTGTGTGTGTGTCTTATTATCAGCTAAAGGATAAATCAAGGCAGACAGTCAGACCTTTCTTTTTGTTTTTCTTTCTTTCTTTCTCAAACTTTTTTTGGGTTTCTCTTGACAAAGGGGCAATCATTACCGATGCGTGTGTGTCTGTGCAAACAGCTGTGCATACACACACACACACACACACACACAGCGTTTATAGTGCTGCGGATATAATATTGCTGGTCATCATTTAAGTTTGTTCATCCAAGTGTGAAATTAGAATAAAAGGATGAGGAAGAAAAATTGAAAGTAGAAGAGGAGAAGAGAGAGAGAGAGAGAGAGAGAGAGAGAGAGAGAGAGAGAGAGAGAGAGAGAGAGAGAGAGAGAGAGAGAGAGAGAGAGAGAGAGAGAGAGAGAGAGAGAGAGAGAGAGAGAGAGAGAGAGAGAGAGAGAGAGAGAGAGAGAGAGAGAGAGAGAGAGAGAGAGAGAGAGAGAGAGAGAGAGAGAGAGAGAGAGAGAGAGAGGAATAAGGAAGGATAAGGAACATTTGCCTAAATGAAGTCTGTGTGTGGATATGTGTCTTACTGTGTTATTGTTGCCAAATGTGCCCCCCCCACACACACACACACTCCTCCACAGTGAGTGTTATGTAGGCTCACGTACAAAAGTAAATCAAGGAAGGTGGACATTGAAGGAAAAGTCAATTGAGGACACACTGAGAGTAAACGCATTGGTATTCCTGGTAGAGAGGCTTTCCTGGAAAACACACACACACACACACACCACACACACACACACACACACACACACACACACACGCACACACACACACACACACACACACACACACACACACACACACACACACACACACACACACACACACACACACACAAGGGAGTACACAGACACATACCCAGAGAGTCAAAGGGAAAACAGAAAAGACAGCAAAAACAATGAGGAGCATCACAACCTCCTCCTCCTCCTCGCCCTCCCTCTCTCCATCCTTTACCTCCACTCTCTCTCTTGTTCTGTCTATCTGGAGACACGGCGCTCCATTTGTCAGGCTCCGTCGCCTCTCTGTCATTTTCCAGTCTCTGTGCCCACAAATAGGTTACAGCCTACGTCTAGGTCGCCCTGCAGCTCCTTTCTTTCTTTCTTTCTTTCTTTCTTTCTTTCTTTCTTTCTTTCTTTCTGTCTGTCTGTCTGTCTGTCTGTCTGTCTGTCTGTCTGTCTGTCTTTCCTTCTCTCTTTCTTTCTTTCTTCTCTCCTCTGCTCTTCTTTCCGGCCCGTTTCGTTCTGAGCCTTGTTGTTGTCGTCGGGAGAGAAAGAAACTTAAACACTTTGCAAATACGAAGCAATAATTGACTTTAGTTTAAGCAGTAATTATCATTGAGACGGCAGATAAACACTTGCTGCTCCCTCCTCACCTCACTGTGCTCTCATTGGTCCTTGGCTTCCATCAGGGCTTTTAATCCACGGTTGTACAGGGGGACAGGGACATTGTTAACTAGGGCCGGTGGCGACGCTTCAACAACTACTCCAGGTCCATTTGATTTAGTTTCCATGCTGTTTTTTGTTGGGTGAGTTGTTTCCCAGGATGTAGAGGATGAGGATGAAACCTCTGCTAAGCTCCTCACTCTCACTCGTCTTTCTTTCTTTCTTTCTCCTCTCCTTCTTCTTACTCACTGCCTCCTTTATGTCCTCGGTTCACCTCTTGTACGATTCCCTCCTTGCCTTCGTCTCCCTCCGTTCCTTTCTAAGCGTACGTCTTGTACCATCTAATAGCCTTTGCAAAGACGCAGTGCAGCCAGCTACTGTACATTAAAACTCTTAAAAGACTCCTACATGTCTGCCTTTCTCTTTCTGCCTGTCTGGGAGGGAAGAGCAAACCCGGGGAAGATGGAATTAAAGCTTTAACAAACAGCAGGCAAGTGTCGAAAACACGCTTAGAAATAAATACAGCAATTAGTTCCCTAACCACAAACGCTGTAAAGAGTCCCTGGCATCACTTTCACTTGTATAGGTGAGCAGGTCGTTAAAGATTCCTTATTGAGCTTGAAGAAAACAAATGGGCTGAGCTGAGCAGGCTTTGCCCTGTGGAAAGACAGGAAGCGACTAGTTTACCCAGACAGTTAAGGATTCACGGCGTGGGACCTCGGCAGGGCCACAAAGGCACCTTCTGAAACGCTGAAACCAGCAGCCAGTGACTCCGGCTAGAAATAAACGATACCAGGTGGGGTCCAAAGTATCAACATTTGTCTCGTGACTAAGTGTGCTCTCAGACGATTCTGTTTATACGGGAGGAAAATCCAGCGCCTCAGCTGCATGTGGTGCAGATAACAGAAGGGACTTGTTGTCATAGTTGCTCCCACTGTCGGCACGCCAGCTGTACCTGTGTCAGCCTTGGAAATGGTACCAAACACTAGAAGAAGAAGGAGGAGAAGATGAAGAGCACCCTTTTATTCATCCCAAGTTGAGAAATTCACCACATTTCCTGTATTCCTCTTAACTCGGTGCACCGGGCTGAGCTGCCACAGACGAGTTTGCGAGCCCCTGTTCAATCTGCTTGAGAAGTCGAAATTCATAATAGCCTTTGAGTCTTTCATTGTTGCTCCTCCTTCATTGATGGACTAAACAGCAGCACTACAATGCTGGAATCATCTTATTGTTGGACACGACTTTCTGCTGGATATCGGAATTCTTTTTCATGGATTGTCACACAGTTTTCCAGGTCGATGTTGGATTTGACACAGAAAAGGACCTGGAATGACACAGAACACTGAGTGAAGATGCACCAGAATGAAGGCCCAGGTCAGAACCACATCTCTCAAGTGAAGAGTAAGTCAAGTGTGTGAGGGGATACCCAACCCCTCTGACTTTCCTTTTAACCATTGATTAACCCCTTATTGGGCTCATTATTGTGACAGTGAAGTGAAGGGAACCTGTCGTCTCTTGTAAAGCAGCAGTAGCAGCAAACTCCCACCCCATGTGTTTACAGTCGTGGCATCCCACAGCAACACAAGAGGTCGGTACGACTGAATGCTGATCACTTATCACAGCAGAGCCAGAATGAATAAGTGAAAGTAAGAAGTAATCAATCCCATAGCAACTTTAGACTGAACAGGGCCGTCTGCTGACTTCAGTGTTTGTTGTCAGGTAACATCGTGACACAGGTCACTGCATGTAGCGCCGTGTGTCTTAATGCACTTTAATGTCTCTGTGAACGCTGAGACTGATTGATGAGATTCAGCTTCTGGTGCAGGATGTGAAGATGCCACCAACATGGCCACTTTCTGTCCTCCGTCCTGCTTTCTCTCCTCCTCTCTCCATCCTGCCACACAAACGGCTTTAACAGGGCACATGATATTTGAAAGCAACTGTACCTCTCTTTCATCTTTCCTCTCCCCTCCTCCACACTCACACACACACACACACTCTCTCTCTCTCTCTCTCTCTGCAGACAGCGTAATTCCTCTAAAGCGATGAGCGAGAGACTATATTGAACGGATTTGTCAACTGACAAATGGCACAACCAAGCAGATGAAATTGTAGCAAGCTTCTTACTGTGTAGCCAAGAAATGCTGCTGCTGCTGCTGCTGCTGCTCCAAACACACTCACACACACACACACACACACACAGTACAACACACACATGAACCACACAAAAGCAGACACACACAGGCACACATACAAACATCCACAAACACACAGCACGATAAACCTAGTCAGTGTTATGTTCACACAGAAGCACACACACACACATACACACAAATACACAAAATCCGCTGTATACAGGATGTTTTGGCCGAGCCATGGAAGCGGCCAAGCAGAGGAGAGGAGAGGAGAGGAGAGGAGAAAGAAAATGGGAGAGCAGGGAAAGCCGGAGAGAGCGGAGCGGCTTTATATAAGCTAAGGAAGAGGAAGGCTTCCTAGACATGTAAACGTTTATCTGAACCCTAACTGGAGCACCTTTAGGACGCCTGAAGGAATCTCCACCTGTGATGTTTGTGACTGTGTTTCTGTCTTATCGCTCACTTATTTTCATATTGTCATCGGATGACGTTTCCATATTTCCTGCTGATTTTAGATGATTGGTCGATGGCCCTCAGCAGCCATTTTGCACCCCCTACACACACACACACACACACACACACACACACACACACACACACACACACACACACACACACACACACACACACACACACACACACACACACACACACACACACAGCTGTAAGTAAAAATCAAGTCACAAAAAAAATCAACACATTTCTTCTGTGGCTTAGGGAGACAGAACGAGACCGCAGCAAATAAGAGAAAGGCCATGAGAGAAAAAGGGAAAGGAAAAGGAAAAGCAAACTCTAATGACATTGGTATTATGAAGTGGATATGAATTATCTTTGATTAGTCTGTCTGCATTGAGAGAGAGACAGAGAGAGACAGAGAGAGACAGAGAGAGGGAGCTTGTGGGCAAAGTGGGGGATGAAAGACAGACAGAAACAATGGCAAATAAAGTAAGACACAGGCGAAGGAAAAGATATGAAAGACACAGAAGGTCTAACGAGTGAGGAACACACAGCTCGGCTCCTTGTTCAGAGGAAACGCTCTCCAGATAAAAACATACGCTGAAGGATGTGTCAGAGGTGAGTCAGTGGAAGAGCAGCACAGGAGAGGCTGCGTGCGTGCGTGCGTGCGTGCGTGCGTGCGTGCGTGCGTGCGTGCGTGCGTGCGTGCGTGCGTGCGTGCGTGCGTGCGTGCGCACGTCTGCCTACATGGGTCAAGGGGTAGCCCACGGCAACTGGGGGGGGGAATTGGACTGGAGTTTGGTGTGCGTGCGCGTGTGTTTACCAATTGCATTACCAAATGCATCTAACAATACAACATTTTAGAACCAAATTTTTAATTCTATTTGATGGACCTGCGCCGTCACACACACACTCACACACACACACACACAGGTTTGAGGTGATCCGCTGAATGCCTTCTGCACAAACTGCCCCCCCACATCGGTGTGGAGGAGGAAGCAGCCCAGTGCTGTGTGGCTGGACCCACTCAGATATCAGTCACGATGCCTCATGCAAAGATAGAATTAGCTACTGTTCTTTTTTTCACTCACGACCGAGCTGTGGTGCGTCAGGGCTCCTTTCACAGTTCTGTCAGATTACAGGTTTGTTTCTGTCTCCGGTGCCTTTCTCAGAACTCAGGTCTCTGTCTCATACCAAGGGTCCTGGACCAGAGACATCCAGAGAGACCAAAGCCCTTTGTTTGTTCATCAGTGTTCAGAATAACTCACGGCAAAAACCTCCTAGATCACCAAAGTCAAGGTGGCTCTTATATTTGCAGTTGACAGTGTGCGTTTGTCTCCACTTGCGTTCCTCAACATTATCACACACACACACACACACACGTACACACACACACACACACGTACACACACTCGTATGCCATTTCTTCCCTCTCTCTTACTTCCTCCCTCTCCTTTTGTTCTTTCTGCTTTGTTGACTTTTCATTTGTCCCTCCTTTCTGCCTTAATGACTCACGACCTTCACCAGACCACACACACACACACACACACACACACACACACACACACACACACCCACACCCACACCCACAACACATATTGCCATACAGCACCTCAGACAAAAGGGCAAAGCATGTATAGAACTCTCTGTGAAGGTTGTTTCACTCGTAGCCCTAAACGGCTATCAGAGGTGTGAGGGGCTGCTGGGTTTGTCCTATTTGTTTTCTCGTTGGTCGCTTATGTCTCTGTCACACACTGCATAACAGGACACAGGTGATGCATTAAGAAAATTGTCTTTCTTTGTACTCTCTCTCTCTCTCTCTCTCTCTCTCTTTCTCGCACACACCACTCCTAATTTGCCTGTACGTGACAAATGAGCTGTTTGATGCTGCAGGTTTCATCTCATATAAACGAGGCTTTTAATGTCAATGTATTCAAATGGGTGAGTGAACACACACACACACACACACACACACACACACACACACAGGCAGCTCAAAGCGTCAGTGTAAAGTGTATTTTACCAAGCTCTTGGCTTTACACGCCAATTATCAAACCCTATATGACTGAAGCAATCCCCCGGCTGGTGTTTGGTAAAGGTCTGCACGTGCTGCGTCTCAAAGATCTAACGCTGATATTTAGATTTTTTGATTGAGCGTAACCTTTTACCGCTTGTTTTCTGCCGAGCAAATTTCATGGCAGACATGATACTTTACACTGGAGCTCCTTCTGCTTCAGTCAGCTGGTGCTTGTTGTTGTTGTAGTTTGTGAGCCTCTGATATTCTTTTATGCTACCTTATTTATAATTTCCCAAAGTGCTTTTCCTTGCTGATTTCTGCTCATAATTACCCACAATATTGATCAATGTTGGCTTGAGCAGTTTACTCTGTGAATTTAAAGGCAGTAGAGGTTTTACAGTTTATTCCCAATCATCCCAGACATTGATTTAGTTTGACTGGTCTGTCAGCGTGATTGCTTTCCCCCTGCGTCTGCGTCGTAGCCATGTTGTTTAAAGTCAATCTGACACGACGCCTTAACCTCAGCAGCAGACACGGTGTTCTTAAAGGAATCCAATCCATCAGGTTAATTGAAGCAGCGGAACGCCGGCGTCCTAACAGGCGGCGCCACAGCGTGAATCTGACTGCACGTGTAAACTTGAGGCACGAGCACGCTGTTTAAAAAATAAATGAAATAAGAAACAGCGTGTGGGCGCCGGAGTCATGCTGTGTGTAAGTCAATGTAAAGTACAATGTTAGAGTGTTTGAAGAGCTCACTATTCTCACCTTTTGATTCAAAACAAATACAACAATTGTCCCCTCTTGGTCTTAACTCTGGAGTGCTGTGTACGCTGTTGTTGTGGCGGCAGATCCATGGGAAGAAGCTTCCATCTGTACTTGTTCATAATCAAAGACATCCTAGCCTTTAATCATATAGAGAAGGGGTCTTGTTTGCATAATGTTGGGCCAGAGAGAGTTATAGAGTATGACTGGTGAGTTAGCGCTCCCATTCATCTCTGTGTTAGCATAACAAGGTACGGCTGCTTTTACTCCCAGACCACCTTAATGTCGGCTTTTTAATGAACACACACACACACACACACACACACACACACACACACACACACACACACACACACACACACACACACACACACACACACACACACACACCCAGGGAGACAAATCTCATTTCCAAACGCATTTAGTTACTGTTTCTAAGTATAGATGTCTGTCCTCTCTCTCTCTCACACACACACACACACACACACACACACACACACACACACACACACACACACACACACACACACACACACACACACACACACACACACAGCAGTGGGCACTAATGAGTGGGACTCCTGCATTCTAATCCATCAGATTAATTGGAAGTGCCTTGCCATGGATTGAGGAAGTTTTCATCCCTCCCCCTGCCCACTCTGTCATGGTCTCTGGCTGTAGCTCCCATTTATGTTGAGGAGGAAAGACACAGGAGTCACCCTGTGTTTATTTTAAGGATCATTAATCTGCAATGTTCACTTCATTTCCAGTTATTTTGTCATTGTGGCTTTTCTAAATTATTTTGCCTCGGTCCAATTTGCCCGAACACGCCTCGTCTGCTCCCTGTGTGTCAGATGTCATAACGGCCTACACCTCCCAGCCTCTCCTCACAGGAGACGCTGCTCAGACTGCTCAGGTACAGTAAACGCTCCGGCCATTGTTTCAGAGGAGCAGCGGCACGTACACTCTGTGTGTTAAAGCACGGAGAGACGGCTATGAACAGCATCCTCTTCCTCTTTCACCTCATCTGTCAAGTGCTGGCGCTGGAAATTAACCCCCAATCACTCAGTAGCTCAGTCCATAGGGGACTCAGCTTGGGAACCGAACAGGGACTCAAACCGGGTCGCCGGTCCCATTTGGACCAAGTGAGGACTGGCAGCTGTCAACTGGAGAGTTGCCTGTTTGCCTCCGGGCAGTGCCGAGGTGCCCTTTAGCAAGGCACCGAACCCTCAAGCCCCAACATGGCTGCCCTGGAAGGTGTGAGAGAGACGAGTGAACAGACAGGGGGAACGTCTGGATTTTAGTGATGCATTTGTGAACAATCGTGTCTCTCCTCTATGAAGCGCCATGAATGCTATCAGATGTGGTTGTAGCTTGTATTCCTCTCTACAGTACAAAGTCACTGAGCCGTCCACAGCGGTGCAGACAGTTGGCAGAGTTGCTTCACTTGGTTTTCAAATGCACAAAGAAATCCATCAATTAGCTAAAATGTGATTGAAATGTTTGTGTTTATTTGGTTTTCAATATTCATCTTCATTTCAATATGGATCTCTCTCATCCAAATGCAGATACAGTTTATTACAAGAAGGACAGATTTGTTAGCAGTCATGGCACCGTTGAGTTCCACTTTTAATGAATTCAAGAGGCAACTTCAACCAACTCCCTAACAAAGTGCTGCACAGCCGGAAGCAAACTTCCACCAAATGTTGTCAAAATTGAGCTTTTGTCAGTTCATGGGAAACAAAAGGACATTGTTAACGTTTGAGTGACCTCGGCCAATGCAGAGCAGAAAGGTTTGCGTCGGAAACAAAAGCATCTGAGTTTTGTTGTCCTGGTGTCAGCTCTCAAGCGCCAAAGAAAAAATCTTTATTTCTCTCCATTGAAGCAAGAAGAAGCTGTCCACCCTTTGCCCCTCCTCTTTTGTCATCTTCCATTCATCTTCCCTTCATCTTCGCATCCTTATTCCTGTCTGTTAGGGAAAGAAAGGAACAGTGGGGCAGTCAAGTGGAAAAGCAGAGGCGGGATGTTCTGTAAACCCTGACGTTAATACTCTGTTTAGTGTGTAGTGTTTAATCCAGGGTTTCACAATGTGATACTTCAGCCTTTTCTCTCTCTCCGTCTTTCTATTTGTGTCTTTTCCACAAAAGTTCCATTCTCTCTTCCTCTTTGTCTCCCTGCCTCTCCCCATCTCCCACACACAAACAGATCCACTTGACTCGTGAGCTGTGTGCATTGTGCCGTTCAGAAGCCTCTTCAGTGGTTCTCACAATGGGAGACGCTGCTCTGAATGGGCAGCATGGCCTTGATACTGACAGTAACACACTTGGCTCTATAAGGAGAAATAACTTGGATAGTTGAAACATGTCAGGTTGGTTGTGTAGTTGGAATACATTTTACACTCAGAGTGAGCTGTTATGAAAAGACTTTGCGTGCAACTGAATGTTCTCGTACTTGTCGGGTGCTAAATCAATTTGCACGTCTCTCGCCGCGACTCAAGAGCAACACACAGATCAAGAACCACCTACAGCTTTAGATGAAGGTCAGGTGCATAGACAACATGCATGTTTATAAGCACGGGCAGCTCCCTGATCCCCTCCGTACTTGCACATTTGTAAAGTCACCAATCGACATGTCAAAGTTGACTTTGGTTGAAGTTTGAGCGCGGTTGCAAAATGGAGAATCCAAACTGTTCATATCAAGGTCCTGCCACTTTAAGACTGATCTGCACTGCTTGTTCTCCATGCTCACCTAGTTGCAAGCGCACTGGGTAGAACATTGATTCAGCGGCGGCTGTCTCAGCTCGTCCTAGCCGCTAAGCCTTCCTACCCTGTGGGCCGGGCTACTCCGTGCCTTCACTTCAGGTAAGAGTTGGGTTGTTGTAGATGTCCTGCAAGCACAGAATCTCTCTGAAAGGTTCAAACAGATTCTGCTCTGGCTCAGAATCCCTCGGTTGTGAAAGAAAAGCATCACTTGGTGGAGGTCACGCTGCCAGCACTGCTCGATATCCTTCAGTGGATTAATGAATCATTGATCCTCAGTTAGATGAAGCAAAAGAAATGAAAGACACTTTTCATGACTCCAACAAATGTGTAGAGTTACATTAGCCTAAGTACCTCACCCCCTTTCAACCATGACATCTAGTTTTCTCTGCCATCGATGTTGCCATAGAAGATACATTTAAATTCTAAGGCTTACGAATGTTTGACCTGTGGCTAGAATACATTGACGTGTGTGAATCTGCATACTTGCACTGACAGATGTTTAATGCTTAAAGCCTGATGGTCCACATGTGTGAAGCTGAGTTCAACGCTTTGATGTCCACTGAAATCTGAAAACTGTGGATCTCAACAGTTAATCAATAAAGGCCACATCTCTTGCAACAGTGTTGTGGAGGGCTGGAGAGCACAAGGGACTCAGAAGTTTGCACACACACACACACCTTTCCAGTTCATAAAAAGTGATACGTTTTAAAACATAAATGACGAGAAATGTATACGTGGCATCATTACCTGAACAGAAGCTCTGTGTTTAGCTTATATTGTGCTGCTGAACACAACCTGTGTGGTTGCAAATAGCTGCATGGATCCATAAGGGCCCTGTCCAATGCTGATGGAGCTGGTAAGGGAACGGTAAGGGAACGGCAAATCCAGCATCTCCAGAAAGATACGACTTACCAAGAAAACAAGAGTCTGGGGTTAGGACGTAAAATAATAAATCAAATGGATTGAGTGTTGCTTTAAGTGGCTGATGTATGGAGGATCATCAGAGAGGACAGATTTACATCTCTGGGAAGCAGAGTTGTCATGACTACAGCGGTGCCACAGCACCACGGTCTGTAATGATGCATGGTTTGCATGGAAATCCGTCAATTATTTTACAAACAAAAGTTCTGCCTGTTCCTGTGTCTACACGCCTGCGTCTCACTTCCTGCTGTGAGCTTTTACAGTAAGGTTAGAGTCACACCACTACACACCTACACACTGCATACTGTATGTCACACACTGCTATTAATGAGGTATACAAAACTTATACGCACATGGAGACGACTTGTTCTTCTCCACGTTGCACAAAATCACGTGTGGGCTTCTAGGACTTACTGCAGTAAACACAAACTGGAGCTCCTCCACCGAGCACAGCCGCAGGTTTAAGGCGCCGTTCTGGGAAAACATCATCAGTCACACACTGGCGGTTTTCATCGGTTGTCACCTGAAACACCCATGACAACACGTCTATCGTGTTTCACCAGTCACGCCCTGTGTGTCTTTAGAATAGAAATCTCTGACCCGCCTCTCCTTTATCTCTGATGTCCATCATCATAAATCAGAAGTAAGAACTGATTAAGAAAGACGTCCACTTTGTTTCTGGCTCCAGCAACAACAAAGACCAGTTTGGTTTATGTGAGGGACAGAGAGGACAAGTGAACCTGAACGTACAACCATGTGAGCTGGTTGCATTTCTTAATTGATTGCTTTTGAAAGTGTCAGAGATTTGCACACACACACACGCACACACACAAATGCTTTTGTGCTCTCTCCTCTTATTGTGTTTCCCTGTTTTGTTACTCTTTGTGTGTTTATTGGTGACTCTCCAACTCAAAACATTGTTTTTTTATGCTGTATATTTCCCACAATGCTTTGTTTTCATTCACAGTTCAAAAATTAATCTCTATTTCCCCCCTCTCTCTCTCCCTCTCTCCCTCCCTCTCTCTCTCTCCCTCTCCGCCCCCTCTCTCTCTCCCCCTCTCTCCCTCCCTCTCTCCCTCTCCCTCCCTCTCTCTCTCTCCCTCTCTCTCTCTCTCCCTCCCTCTCCCTCTCTCCCTCCCCCTCTCTCTCTCCCTCTCTCTCTCTCTCCCTCCCTCTCTCTCTCTCCCTCTCTCTCTCTCTCCCTCCCTCTCCCTCTCTCTCTCTCCCTCCCTCTCTCTCTCTCCCTCTCCCCCTCTCTCTCTCTCCCTCTCTCCCTCCCTCTCTCTCTCTCCCTCTCCCTCCCTCTCTCCCTTTCCCCCCCCCTCTCTCTCTCTCCCTCTCTCTCTCTCCCTCTCCCTCCCTCTCTCTCTCTCCCTCTCTCTCTCTCTCTCTCTCTCCCTCTTCTCTATCTCTTACAGAGTTATATCCATGGCAGCAGTCAGGCTCAGTTTGTGGCGGAGTCTCATATCATCCTTCTTCTGAGTATCCTTTTACCAGCTTTTATGTGTTTGCGCGCGTGTGTGTGTTTTGGGGTTTTTAGTGTGTGTGTGTGTTTTGGGGTTTTGTGTGTGTGTGTGTGTGTGTGTGTGTTTTGGTGCTGCAAAGTTTCAGTAAATCATCCAGAGCGGTTCAGCTCTGTATGAAACCTCATCATCTCGACGAGACGTTCCTCTGATTCTCCTCACGGCGAGTGTGTTTGATTATACACACACCACCTCCCAAACCTTCCACGGGTTTCAGATCACGCCCACATTTTGCCGCCTTGCTGGATGTATTTTCTCAGCGTGAGGGCGTTCTGTCATCGCTGTGCATTTTCCTTAGGGAGGCCGCCTGCTGGACTCCACAATACAAAGAAATTGTCCTCATTTAAGTCAACATCGCCGTCTGATTGGTTCCAAATGCAATCATTGATAGGCTGTGTGTGTGTGGGGGTGGGGTGTGTGTGTGTGTACAAAGGAAACCATGCAAGGTTGTGTTCCTCTTCATGCAGTATAGCAGCTCCAAGGTTGCAGAGATAAATGTGTTTGTCACATACACATGCCACAAGCTCAGTTTATTACACACACACACACACACACACACACACACACACACACAGAGAGAGAAACCTGAAGTAGACACTTAACCCCTGCTTACCTGAGATGAAAACATGCAAAAGTAACGTAGGTGACATACGTTACCTACGTTACCTAACGTACACACACACACACACACACACACACACACACACACACACACACACACACACATACATATGTACAGTACATGTGGCCAATCTGTACTGTCAGTTCAAGTGTTCATGCCCTTCATTCTTGCGTCCTTCCCGGGGCAGTGTGTACACATTTTCCCTGAGCGTGTGTGTGTGTGTGTCGTTTGTTTGTTTTGTTTTGTTTGTTTGTGTAGTATCCTTGACAAGCTTGTTCCAGATGCTGCAATCACCATGGGGATGGTTCTGCTGAATGAGGCTGCCACCTCCAAGGGAGATGTTGGCAAGAGGAGAAGTAAGTGGAGCTTTATCCTTTCCTCTTCCTCTGATCCTTAATAACTCTTTCTTCTTCTCTATTTCCTCTTTGTGCTCTTCCATCCTTTTTCTTTATCCTTTGTTTCTCTCTTGACATCATTCTCCTGTTACCCATCTCCTTCTCCTTGATATTCTCGGCTCCTGTTTGTCCTTCTGCTCTTATCCCTTTCATTATTCTCCTCCATCCTGTCCTCCTCACTCAGATCCCCCCTGCTCCCTCAATTTAGACATTTTAAAGCTTTACAATCAACCAAATGGCAGTAGTATCATCTATTGTGGTGGAAAGTAGACTGGCTGTCATAGAGGTTGAGCTATTCTGTAATGACCTTTGTCTGCACATGCAAAAATACTAGAATCAAAGAGGTTAGACAGGCAGATGCTGTACTTCATCCATCATAAAGGAACAAAGCAGAGCCTGAAAGCAGAGCAGATTAGGATTGAAGCTTTTTAATTATTTCCTTTCAACGGTAGATGAGAGCTTCTTCTACAAAGGTTTCAGGTCTCAGTCCTGCCAGAACTCTTATAGACTCGACCATCGGTTCAACGGTCAAATGTGCATGGAAGAAGACAAAGCACATCACTGTAAATACAAGAAATCTCATAACGTGTCTCCATGGAAATGAAAGAGTCAGAGCTTCCACCTCTCTGATGAAGACACAGTTTCCACAGTCAGAAGTTTGTTTTGCATGTTAACAGGGGAAGCAATTTGAAGATAATCATTTGAATTTGGCTTTTGAAGACTGAAGGATAAGGACGCAGTTATGTGCTCCGTCACTTCCCACTTAGCTTTAATCGACTGCTTAGCACCTCTGCAGGTGCATCGCTCCTTTACAGGAGGCGTCTGATGCACGCTTACAAGAATATCCACTAAATGGCTTCCAGCAGGGAGGTGTTAAAGGCTGTCAAACACACAAAAAGGCCTTATTTAGGATTGATCCTTTAACATCACTCTTTGATCAGAGTCTAGAGTCTAGACAGTGTTGTCACAAACATGGGACTCCATTGACTTCTGATTCTTGGCTGAACGATGTCATTTTGGGCTTTAAAGACGCATCAACAAATAGAAATTAGTTCTGCTTATGCACTTAAATCCTATATGGGATCTGATCCTATATTCTACACACACACACACACAGGCCTGTGACTTGAAAGGCTTGTACGTTTTCAAAGAACACATTCAAATGAAGAAGCAGTCTCCTCTTCTTGCATGTGTCACTAAACTCTCTGATTGAAATGTAAGGGGAGAGGTATTAACGAAGGAGGCCATGTTAATCAGCCATAGCGACTCCTACTGGTCCATGTGTGTAAATATCTCATCTTTCCCCCGGCTCCTCCTCAGTTTCTCCTGCTGCAGTGTGAGGAAGCTGAGTCGTGTAATATTTTCTATCTTACGGCTGGAAAGAAAGCACTTAAAGTAGGGATGACTTTATTCAGCTGTGACAAGCGAGTGAATGTCTGGCAAAACCTCCCATATTTCCACTAAAGTACCTCTGTGGCGTAGAGTGGAGCATTACAGACTCATCCTACGCTGTCAATCCTCTCCAACTTTACAGGGGAAATCTCTTGATCGCTGCTTATTGCCGCTGCGTTTGAGAAATAGAAGCTCATAGCTGGATAAAAAAGTGGTTGCAGTACCGCATAAGTAAACACGCACACACACACACACACACACACACACACACACACACACGGCATGCATATATGAACTGTTATCGCAGGACTTTGATAAGCGTGACGTATATTTGCATAACTGTCAATTAGCCGAAGCAGCTCTGAAGATAAGGAGCGCTTGTTTGGCTCTCCAGTTAATCACCAAGATGACCTTTCACCTGCTGCATTACTGCCTATGAATACACAACTGCACTGTTTAAATGTGTGTAGAATGTTGTGTTTACTTCAGGAGGATCTCTTCCTGATAAACTGAGTCCCAGTGTTTTTCCTTATGTGGTCTAAATCTAAATGAGTCTCTTTTTTTTGGTTTAGCAAGGAAAAAAAGCACAGCAAGTAGCTCCTTAAAGTGATCTTAAAGAGAATGAACTCTTTGTCACGAGGCCCAGGCTCTCAAGTGCCTCAAGGCAGAGTGACGGAAATGAGCCTGGTGTTTGATTTAAAGCCCCGGCAGAGTTCCTTATATTATCAGCAAATCCTCTGCCTTCTACTCACACAGAGCACGAACAAGAGAGAAACAAGAGCAGCAAGACGTCACACCCTTACAGGAGATCTGTCAACAATAGATTCAACACTGAGTTAAACTACAGCTACCACCTTTAGAACTCAACAAGTGCTCATAATTTGACAGGTAACAAATCCAAGCTGCCGCCTGACCATCAATGTCGCTGATTGATGGTCAGGTCGTTCCTCGCACTTCCTGTTGAATCCTGTCTGGAGGCGTGGAGTGTGTGACACGGCTCATCATTTGTAATTGGAGGTGGTCACTCGACAACTCGAGATTCAGGCGGCCGACCTTTCCCTTTAGTGTGGAGTCGTTCTCTTGTTTGTGAGCTGGGAGTGAGAGAGGAGCCGGCCTGTACTGGAGGAACAAACACTCAGACACAGTTACAACACAAGTGGATTTGAATTAGAGTCACTGTGATGAAAACACTGCTTCAGATGCTTCTGCGAGGCCACACACACACACACGCACACACACACACACACACACAAAAATCTGAAAGCAAGATTATCAAATGTCTGTTCTATGTTACCCATGAGTTCTCCAGGAGACGTTAAATCTCTGCAATTAAAAGGATAATGACTTTATAACTACCTCTAGACTCGTTCCTTAGTATCAGACGTGCTCTTTCAACATACCCACACATTCTCACACACACACCTACACACGTGCACACACCTTCCATGTGCGTGCATATTTAACACCCATGTAATGCTGCCATGTCACCCGTATTACACAAAGGAGTCATTTGTTAATTGTCACTCTGTCTCGTTCTCTCTCTCTCTCTGTCTCACTCTTTCTCCCCTCTCTCTCTCTCTCTCTCTCTCTCTATCTCTCTCTCTCTCCCCCCTGCCTTCCTGCTTTTCTCATCGAGCAGAAACCTGCATACAGAATGAAATGAACACAAATGAAAAAACGGGCGAGCACTTTTATATCCCTCAAACTCATGACACACACACACACACACACATGTACAAACAAATTAAATAAGTGCATGGTAAAGCAGTAATAGAGAGAGGATTAGGCTTGAATGGGAGCATAATCTCTGGATGTGGGCGTTAAACCCCTTGAATATAGCTTCCATACTTACGAGCACAGCCACAGGAACTTATCTGCTGCTCCTGCGGGTGCGTCGGCACGACAAATCACTACATGTGCATCTGAGCAGAGGATGGACGGACGTGTCACGGGCTTACAAAGTCACTACAGAGGCAGTAACAGTGGACGGGGGGGTGAGATGGACAGAAGGGAAGCGTAGTCACAGAACACACGACATGGTGGCGTTATTACATCAATAATGTCTTTAGACCTTAAGGCAGCAATCTTACTTGCTTGTCTCTGGATCTACATGTGTTGTGTACGTGTTTATATGTTTCAAACTAACGCCTGTGATGTCCATTACACAACTTATTCACACAGTCTTTCAGAATAAACTTGAGTAAACACTGTCCGTCAAATAACCACCGTCTCAGAAATACAAACCTTCTGCATTAACATCAACGTGACAAACACATATCTGAGTATTACCTTTGTATTTGAGTGGCAGGTGTGTGAATTGGACCGTAGAGAATAAGCAACTGTAACGCTTGTACTTTCCTGAGGCTGTTGCTAAGAGGTCGTTATGCACTCAGAGGGTTAATACGACAAACAGCACGGCCACGTTTCACTGGAATGAAAGCAAATGGAATCAGATTTGTTTTGACACCTTGTGCACAGTTGTGAGTCCATACATCTTCCTCTGTAAGCCCAGCGTCATCAGAAATGAACAACATTCAAAAATATACAAGGATTGAATTTAAAGCGATGATGTATAGAAAGAGAGACGACCTCTTCTGTCATTGAGGGAAAACCTTCACTTAAAATAAGCTGTCATTTACGCCATGGACATAAATCACTATTAACATGCTTACTGTGTGTGTGTGTGTGTGTGTGTGTGTGTGTGTGTGTGTGTGTGTGTGTGTGTGTGTGTGTGTGTGTGTGTGTGTGTGTGTGTGTGTGTGTGTGTGTGTGTGTGTGTGTGCCTCATTATCCATTGATGCATCGTAAAATACCTCTCAGTCATAATTGATGAGCCATGGGAAACACATCCCACTATGCTAAATGAAGACACACACACACACACACAAACACACTGCCTGTTGCTCACACACACACACACTCACAGCAGTAGATCATGCTGTAGATGTGGCAACCCCCTGAACACAGGGCAGAGGGGCTTTTCTCTGGAGACACTCGCACATACAGGCCTCTCAATCAAGTCTCACACACACACACCGGCCTCTCAACCAAGTCTCTCTCACACACACAAACACACACACAGATTGGGCATTACAGTACAGGAAATGTCCTTGAATTAGTCATTAGTAATTAGTAATCAGCCAAACCTTTACCCTGAATCTGACCTCTCACCTTTAAATTGAATACTTCTACCTTGATGCCCACTAGCCCTCCCAAACACACACACACACACACACCTGTTTTCCTAAAGGACACATCTGTGGTCGAGGATGGATTATGACTTGAATGTCATATCAATTAGTCAGAACTGGTGGTGAGCACACACAAACACACGCACACACACACCGCATACTGAGAGAGGGAGCTCCACAGCATAGGAAAACCCTTGGCGTGTGTGTGTATGCGTGCTTGTGTGTGCACAATGATCCATGTGACTTTAAACTGTGTGTGAGTGTACAGGACGCATTCAAACTGAGAGGAGGAAGCCAGAGGAGAGACGACACTCTGCCATGGCAACACATTTAGTCTTTGTCACAGGGGACAATACATACATACACATACACATACATGTATACGACACACACGCAGAACACACAACCCTCTCAGCATCCTGAACATGAATAAGTAACGAACCGACACAGAGAATTTGTCTTTGTGTTTTGACATGAAATCCACATCCGCAGCCCCTTGGTTTCTGTCTCTGCCTCTCATACACACACACACACACACATATACAGACATTCACACATGTACACACAACACTTTCCAGCCAAACCTCTTTTCCAGCCACACACACACACACAAACACAGACCAAGCAGATATCTCACTCTTCATTCTCCAGGAGAGGTCCTCTTCCTAATCCTGATTAACAATATCTGTGGTTAACACACTGCTGCTGGAGGATTAGCTGCTGTGTGCACAAACACATGTACACACACATGCACGCACACATGTACACACACATGTACACACTAACCCCCACAGATCAAAGATCATGCTCATGTATATTTTACTTTAGAACAACTGCTAAGGCTCTAAGTTTTGGTTAAAAACAACATTCTGCAACGTAGCAACACAGAGACGAGGAAGAGGAGAAACATCAGCAGCACTCAAGTTGGGCGAGATCCTGTAAATATTCAGTTAGAAAATGGAATATATACGGTAGCTTTTGCATTCACTCTGTCTGAGCGTGCAACATAAAGACGTCACAGTGTCTACTTCCTGTCCCGTGTCTAAACCCTGCCGGCACGTTCCGTCTGAACACGGATCAAACAGTGAGTTGCATCAGTGTCTGTAATGTGTGTGTAATCATTTAAATTGATTCTTGTAGTCAGGAATCCCACTCACTCAGGCAGCTTGTCTAATAATTACTATTTGCATATCAGAGTGTCTGCAGGTTTGATGATCTGTAAACAAATAAGCTGAAACATTTGACTCACAGCGGCGTAACTTCTTCATTCATATCCTCGCATGACATCAGAAGATCCAACCTCAGACTGATTCAGATGTTTGACCCTCATCATAGAGATAACACACTCTATACACTTCCTCAGGACTCCTAATGCTCTCAGTGTTTACCTCAGTTGTAAAAGGGATCTTAAAACTGTTAATTCATCTGTGTGTGTGTGTGTGTTTGTGTTTTTTCCAGTCATCTGCCTGGTTGGCCTCGGCCTTGTGGTGTTTTTCTTCAGCTTCCTGCTCTCCATTTTCCGCTCTAAGTACCACGGATACCCCTACAGGTAACTATGGCAACCATACCGCACTAGCGACGCTCGCACCGGGTTTCATTTGGCTTCGTGGAAACACAATATGCACGCACACAATGAATCTTAAAATCACTGAAGTTGACACAAAATCACTGAGATGTTTTTGCAGACACGGAGCAGAAACCTCGGCCAAAACAAGATCCATTCATTTCCATTATTCTCCTGATTTTAAGACAGCTAAATCGCTATATGTGAACACAAACATCTCCCTCTCTAAGAGCCCTACGCCAGGATGTTTCCTCCAGAGAGCCGTCCTGCAGCAGAGCTCTGACTCTGTTGACTCATAGTGTTCCATGATGGTTTGAGTTCTCTTGTATATGTACATATTTATGACCTTTTACCCGGAATGTCAGAAATCCTTTCCTCATTATTCTTTACCCAAAGAAACCACACGACCCCATGTACTCATAGGTCAGAGCCCTTTGTCATGGACGTTTCCTGTGAGTCGTCATATATTGAATGAGTTTAGACGTTAAACCGTGCGCTTAGTGAGCCAGAACAGCAGCGATTTGGTGCCACTTTGAGATAAAGGTCACCAGTACATAAACCAGATTTAATGTTTGACAGAAAACATTCTCAAGAGTCCACAGAGTCTGCGTCCGGTTTTTAGTGCCGGCGGAGGAGCAGCTCTGGGTTATTACAGCAGAGAACCAGAGGCCTGGCTGCAGAGTCAAACCTCTGGAGCTGCTGGAGACTCAGGCTTCAGCTGGACAGATGGTTCACTGCCACAGAGGCTTAAATGCTGCAACACACGCACATCAGCTAGCATAAAGATGGATGAAGTTACAGCAGGGACACCTGTACTGAATCAAATGGGATTTGTATTCGAGTGAAGTTGTGGCTTTTTCCTTGAAGGTAAAATGTCCGCACACTTACATAAAGGTACCGTCTGTATATCTATTCAGAAGGGACAAGCATCCACACTGTTACATTTAGAACCAACAACACCATCGACCCTGCAGGTTAGCAGGCAGCAGCAGTCGAGTCGTAATGAGGGCCGCCACTGCAGAAACTACGATTCAATAACATCTGGATCGTTCAAACACAAACTTGGCCAGGAATCGGTCAGCTTGCATCTCCTTTAACTTTTGATGATACATTGCCGCTCAATCTATGCCACCGCACTTTAAATGAGGTTTGTTTCTTTCTGCTTGATGACAGATGACAGTAAACGGCTGTCATCTAGTGGTGATGGCAGAAGAAAGAGGAGAAGATGCAAACAAGCTCCTTCTAATGCATCTGGGTCCGTCACAGTTACTTTAAAAACACTGCAGATTCTCATCCAAGCTGAAAACTATATTTTATTGATTTCATTTCCTGCACAACATTATTGATTTCCATCCATAGTTTAACATTCAGTATAGACACTGACAGAGAAATAATGAGCCCCGAGCTTAAGAGTCCGTCTGATGCTTTCAGATGTTATTCAAACTTTCTAAACAAATCTCAGGCCTGATTGTTTATTTATTTGTGCGGTGTGTGTGTGTGTGTGTGTGGTCAACCACCTTTCTGCAATGCCAAGACAAATCAAACTCCTCTCTCCTCTCTTTGCACCCCTCCCTCTGTCTCTCCCTGTTCTCTTCTTTATTTGTCTCTTTCCCTTTCTTCCTCTACCTATTACTCTGCGCCTCTCTCTCTCAGTTTCCTTATTAAGTGAACGCAGAGACGAGGAGGTCAGGGGATGAGGAGAAGCACTAGCTGAGGGGAGAAGAGTCGAGGCAGTACTTGAAGAGGAGGAGGAAGCAGCACAACGGAGTCTAGAGTGCACAGTGTTGTTTTTGTTCCTGTATGGACGTTATCACACACAGTATACTGCAAGAGTATAGAATAAATTATTCCTTCCTACACAAGAAAATTAAGATGTTTGATGTGTCTGATTTCTGTAATGATATTCTGTAAAGGTAGGCAAGCTTGTTTATTATTATTACTGTTATTTGTATTAAACTTGATGTATGTGTGTATTGTGATTACGTCTGTTAGGCCGCTGGAGAAGGAAAAGCAGAGGAAATTGAAATAAGAGGAAGAGAAGTAGAACTGGGTGTTGAAAAGAAGAAAGAAATGTTTGTGAAAAGGCAAAGTTGAGGGGTTTTCACTCCCACTTCTGCTATGGAGACTTGGGTGCGCTTGAAATTATTTATTGGAACATGAGTGAATGAAAGGAAAGAGTCTCTTCGGCCTGCGTCGCATTCAGTGGAACAGCATTTGTGAATCCTTCAGATGGCCGGGTGAGGAGCCTAACCCGGACAGCAGCAGAGACAAAGGTTAGTGAAGTGTTGTCTACTATGGGTGAGGGAAGGCTTTGTTTAGAGGAACATGAAGGAACGTACGAGTCTCCCTGGTGGAACTAATGGTAGACGCTTACAGGGGTTTGGTTTAGTTTAGTTCAGTTTGTTTGTTACCCTTGGTACGATTCTCAATCACACAGAGATGTGGATCAGCTCACCCTGGACAGGTGAAGAGGACGGACTAGCGCACAGAGACGAACACGGCAGCCATCATCCCCCTGATACCTAAACGTCACTCCTCCTCCACTAGAACTGAGCAGTAGTTGAAATCACCGAAGCTGAGCAGATGAACTTAGTTTGCTAAACTCCTACACCTACAAAACAGCAGAGTGCTGTAATCTTGGCTGCTGTGTGTGGGCAGCAGGGGTCATTTAGAGAATGCATACATAATTTTTTCACTTGCAAACCGCCCACGCAGAATATGAGCGGGTGAACTGAAACCATTTATGTAAGCAGCTGTGCGTGGGTGGAACCATCCAAATTGACAAATGGAATAAAAATATCCTGACACAGGCTATTTTAGTTTCCAACCGTTGGTGGAGTGTGTTTGTGTAAGGTTGTGAGGCAAGTAGTACTTACCCAAACAATAGAGTTAAATATCGGCCCTTTGACGTAACTCAGCCCTGCCTCTGTGCTTTGGGTCATCTTAGATACTTCATGACTGAGCTTTATCATGATGAAGGTCTCAGATTCTCTCCTGAAGCACAGTGTTTTCACTCATTTGCAGTCATGCCCCACGACTTTAGCTGCCAGTACAGCTTTGGCTCAACTCTAGCTAGCTACTTCCCTAGCTAGCTAACAATATATTAAATTAAAGTCAGACATTTTCAGAGAGTAGTGCAATATCTCACGAAAACCTTCAAAATGAATGCATTTACATGTCTGTTGACAGCCAAGATAGTGGGACTGATATTATCCCTTAAAAACAACTTAAAACAAAGTAATTATAAGCGTAATTATCAAACAACGATAATTAAAGGTGTTTTTCGCATTGCGCAATCTTTCACTCTGTTACATCAGAGCGCGTGTAAGACTGGTTTGTGATCAACTAGTGACACATTCAGAAGGTTTGAAGCTCTTCGTATGCTGTGATCCTTGTAACTCCTCTTGTCCTTGTAACTGGAGCTGCCTTGAGCAGTGACTATGAATCGATCTTGTAGAAAGCTGTTCTCTATGTAGGGGTTTGAGGCTGTCACCTACATGTCAGGTCAGTATTCTAACAGATATCTTAAAATCAAAGATACTTCAAAGCAGCAAGTCATGGGTTCCAAACATTCTTTCCCTCATCCAGGGCCTGATGTCACCTCACTGTGGACAGAATTCTCCTCTCATCTGCAGTCCACAAACACATCCTGGAGGCGTCGACACCAAAGCAAATTATCCTCAAGACTGCTTCAGTTGTTGCTGTTTAGTTGCGTCAGTGTCTGTGTTGTGTGTGTGTGTGTGTGTGTGTGTGTGTGTGTGTGTGTGTGTGTACCACTATGTGCAGGTTCCTCAGTGTTTACCCATTGTAAAAACCATTGTTGATGCAAAACGAGGCTGGGTCGGATCAAACCTACAGGAAAGAGTTGCCTGTCTTCCCACTGCTGATCATTCTTTTGCATTCTTTTCTGAGCGATCTCACACTGGTTGAGGTCAGGTCCCTCCTTACACACTCAGCCTTCCTACCTGTTTTCCCTATACTCATTCTTCTCATTGGTCTGCATCACGACACAGAATGTAATAATTATTAAGGTTTCTGGTTCAGGAATGAATCTAATTAACAAGCAGACGAATCATCAGGTGTCGTGTTTGACTCCTCTGTCCGACATGTAAGAAACTCATTAATTTTGATTTGATTCTTAAGCTCTAAAACACCTTGGAGGGCTTCTGAAAACCCCCCCAGAACTTCCTATTGCAATCACAGTTCTGATGAGAAAAGATACTGGAGGGAACTCATTGTGTCGATGATAATTCAGCAAAAATATTGCCTTGATTCCTCCCCCTCACTGCCATCCAAGCTGACACAGCCGTCACTCTTCCCCACCAGATCCTGCCTGTGGATAAGCCGCTGCCCCGAAAACATAATCAGCCAGATTTATGGCAATCACGGCAGCATCACCTGGCAGAGAGAGGGAAGGAAATCAGCAAGCAAAGAGTCTGTAAAGGCGATAAAGGAACAGCAAATGAAATAACTTTACAGATAATACTGGATAGTGCCGTGGCATGACAGTTTGCGAGGTGTAAGATTTAGAAGAGCCATCAACCAAACGCGCTATCGCCACTTCTGTTTGCAGGAAACTCATTTTGATGAGAGATTTCGGCTCGGATCCATTTTTCATTAGAAGAAAGGAAGAATCCCCCAGGGTTTTCCCAGTGTGTGTGTGTGTTTTTGTGAAACAGAGGCAGAGATGAGGCGATGACCCGCCATGCATGTGTCTGGTTTTAATTACTGAAGCTCCATAATCAACATGTTGGCATTCATTTGTCCACATTTCCACTTTGCACTTACATGTGATTCCTCAAACGCACGCTGTGTGTTTTCCGGATAATGACACCCGATGTTGGGACTGGCATTAATATCTGGCATTAGGAGTGTCTGCTCGTTATCTGGATTCAGGGTTTCTCTCCTTTTTCCGCCAATTAAATTTGAAAACTTTCCCTGTGACTTTTTCATAACCTTTCCGCAGCGCGTTATGTAAAGCAACCTATGGTACTGCGAGCTGAAGAACGCCAGCCCGAGTGTGTAAGTGCACCATTCAAAGAGGAACGTGAAACCATTACATTGGAGTGACGTCAGCAGTGACATGAGCTGTAGGCGAGGTGAGAATGTAAGAAATGGAGATTCTGCTCATTTCTCTGGCAACCTTTTTTTCGCGTGGCTTTTCAACAATATTTATTTCATTCATATTGTATCATTGTTATTGCTACATTTATTTTGGATTTATTTCAATTGTTGCAGTAAAATCACAAGAGCCTTCTGAGGTTTGAGCCTGACTCATCGCGAGAAATATCAGTTCCATCACTTTTCCAGTATATTTCATGATTTCCGCAATGTTATATGAATATATTATTAATACTTTAACCCAGTGGTTCCCAAAGTGGGGGGCGTGGCGCGGGATCGGAAGAAGAGCAATATGACTAAGTACCGCCTCAGGAAAATGAATGGGGCGATACTTCTTCATGTCGCTGCAGGACAATGAGCGTCCAGAGGGCAAGGGGGGGGGGCCCGAAAAACTTCTGATCTAAAAAAAGGGGGGCGCAAAAGAAAAAGTTTGGGAACCACTGCTTTAACCCCTTTTTGTCACAGGGTTGCATGTACAACTATGAGGCTTCTGTCCAGTGTGGATTCTCATGTGGTGCTTCAGTTCTCCATTTTGAGTGAAGGTTTCAGCACAAACTGAACTAAATTCAGCTTCTGTTGTGGCAATTCATTTTAATTCCACTCTGACAGTTGTAATGAGGGACAAAACAAGTAGCTCTCCGTTGTAATGATATCACTTTCTTCTGTCTTTACATACATCATCCATTATCTTCTGTGCCTACGCTGTCCTTCAGTCTTATCACAGTCGTGTTCCATCACCTACTTACACTATCCTATCTCGTATCTGCTGTCATATCCTTCTCTTCCTACACATTCAGTTCCTGTACATTTGGCTAAATATGTCTTACAGCGTTTACACAAGCTTATTACAAGGTTAAAACCAATTTGACATACTGCAGACACAGTGAACCTGTCAGACCGGTTCAGATGATTTGGAATGGGCAAATATGATTATACAAATCAGTGCGGTTACATAAGTGAACACAATGTGCTATGTTAGGATTATATGAGTCAAATGATTCTTATTATCATGAATGAAATGGTTCATCAACATTTCCCCTTAAACGGCTCTCCTGTGTGGCTTCTCATGTGGACCTTCAGGGCTCTCGGTCGGTCTCTGGTCTGATCGGTCCATGCTGCTCTAGTTCGCCAACAGAATGAGCGTAAATGCAACATTATCATCCACAGTTAATAACTCTTTCTGAGCTAACTGACAGATGATGGGTGACATCGGGACTTTATCCTGAAGATCATCTTGGTCTCTTTCTCCTACGAAAGTCCTAGTTTAAATCAGAGAAATCTTCCGTAGCAGTTTATGGCATTTGTAAATGCCATAAACTGCTGCCGGTGTGTCCTCCGCAGTATAGTTTTGTATGCTAGGCTGGGCTAGCCAATTCAGACCTGGAACCCTGATTTGGACCATTTACAAACCCGTCTTGTCTCCTATTTCTTTTTCCAGCATATGAGAATGTTTTTTTACAACATTTATAAGAAACAAGAACTTGTGTACGAGTTATTCCTCTAAAAATGGAGAAATTCGGTTGAGCTTGAATCACAGAATGCAAGGAATTGAACCCGGAAGGATTCCACGCAAGATTTCCAAATGTTGGTGATGGTATGTTTCTTCCTTTTAAGTAATGGTTGTTCTGTTTATCGTTAACAAAATACATTGTGGTGTAATTGAGCCGACTGAAGATATTCCTTTTATTTTAATCTCATCTTTAACCAAGCAACCTCAACAAATTTCCTCTTAAAGAACTCAAGAATCATTGTCACACAGGACCACAATGCCTCAACCGTCTCCATGGTAACTGATATCCTCCAACCTAAACTAAGTGTGCTTTCTGTTTCATCACACAGCAGGAGAGCCGTTGGATCTGTGTATTTTTATACGGTCACCCATAAAGTTGGAATAAACAATTATTCCAACCTTAAAGGCAACAGTGTACATATATACAGTATATATATACACTGTTGCTCATAAAGTTAGAATAAAAAATCGTTCCAACTTTATAGGCGACGGTGTACTTGGTGTCTATGTAACATTAGTAGCACAATGTACTCGTACAACACACAAGTGCTCACGTTCATAAAAGATAGCATAACAGGATCGGCTTTTAATTCCCATATTCTCAGATTTAGAGGGGATTTGTCACAATTTTCTGGCATTAAAACTTTAATTCCACATTGAGCATACACACACACACACACACACACACACACACACACACAGGGGTGAGTAGATCCACACACAAAGTGGTTATAGTCACATACGGACCAATGCTGTGTGGACTGTAATTACATGCTGTTAAAGTGACAGCTTCAGGACCTGTCAGCCTGACATTTGTTCCAAAGTCCCTGTAGGTGTACCTCTGCACACCCCTCTCTATCTCTCTCTCTCTCTCTCTCTCTCTCCCTCTCTCTCTCTCTCCCTCCCGCCCCCTCTCTCTCTCTCCCTCTCTGTCTCCCTCCCTCTCTCTCTCTCTCCCTCTCTCTCTGTCTCTACACACACACACAAATGCACACTCCTGTTGGCGCAGTTAGTTTCAAACCATCAACTCTTGACAAACCTGATTCATTTTCTGTGAAGTGTGCTTGTACTACACAACAGCAACATGCAATATATCGTAATTGTCACTCTCTGACTGATCCTAAGTTTATCATCTCACCCCCCAAGGACACAGACAACGACAGCAACCGCAGCAGCTCATCATAACACAATCACCTCCCGATTAACAATATAATTGTAGATGATGAAGATTGAAGTGAACCAAAGGGCCAGTGCCCTGTGTTCCTCAGAGGGTTGACTGCAGCAGTAGCGCCCCATCCACCGCTACACACAACCCCATCCCCACGTGTGACTTCAAAGGGAGGCGTTGTGTAAGTCAGATGCTGTCCTAGGAGCGAGCAGCGAGCTAATTTGCTTTCACAAACAAATTGTCAAAAAAAAGCATTTCACTTCGCGACCAGAGGGGTCTAAGATCAGCATCGGCGTTATGAACTCTGAGGAGAAGCGTGTGTTTAGCTGTGCGGTTGCTGGGTGTTGAGTAAAGCACCCTTCAAAGGGACGTCTTCAAAGGAGGCTTCAATAATTACATGCGCACACACACACAAGCATTCTCACAAGTCTCTGTTGTCCTCTCCGTCTTTCTCCCCACATGTTTTCCTGCTTTTTGTTGCAGCAACCTGCCACAATTTGATGAAATCATTTGAAAATAGCAATAAGACTCAATTTCTTACTTAACTTAGAAATCTAAATCGACAACATGTATCTGTGGACCTCTGATACACATTGCCATTCTTATCAGATTCACAAATAAGCTGGATAAATCAGTGACACTAACATACTATAAAGTGACATCACCACTCTGAAAACGTTCAAGGGCTTCTGCAGAGTCATTGACGGTGTTCTTGATGGAAACTCACACACAAAAGGGCCACAGTAGTCAAACCCAGGAGCTTCTTGCTGTAACAGTGGGAAAAATGCCTCAAACAGAGAACAGAAAGCTTCCCCAAGTACAAAATATCATTACTGTTGTCATGTCTCTCTCCTCACATGTACAGTAGGTCTAATGCATGCACCCAAGCCGGCCGTTGCTTACAGCAGAGTCACTTTCAGAGTTCAAACTTCATAGTTCAAAAGATGCTGGCCAATGATATCAAAAGGGAGCAAACAGCCACATGGACATGGGTGCAGAGAGGCTGCAGCTGATGATGTAGAATCTGCAGAATCTGTCCATGTTGTCCGAGAGCTCGTCAAACTGGAGATTCTGGACAAGATTAGAAATGGAGCCAAACACTCCCACAAAGGTTGCACACTGACCATCTCAAAACCTAAAGCCAAAGCCAGATACTGTAGCTAAGAAACAGAAGCAGTAGCTGTTAAAATGGAATGTTATTAAAATGTTTTTTGAGCTTTATTTAGCTTTTTGTAGAAGTTAGGGGTTGGAGACGTTTGATCATGTTGTCAAATATAACAACACAAGTTGTTAATGCATGAGAACAACAAAAACAGGTCCTCTCTTCGTTTCCCTGGAGATGCTTCCTTAACAACACCCCGAGGCCTTAGCAACAGAGACAGCCGCGGTTGCTGTAGGGACAGTTACCATACACTTACAGAAGCATGGTGGGCAAAAATAGTTTCTATGCTGAGGAATGTAAACCTGGTGGGGAATCTTGGATACACACACAATTGAGGATCAGAGTCACGGTGTGCAACGGGTGACCAGTACTTCAAAGAGAGAGTTGTTTCATAGGTTACCGCAGCTGCATGAGCCTCATTTGCATATTCTTGATTTGCATATCACCTTTCTCGTTTGTTTTTGACACTGGTGACTAAGAAACTCTGCATGGCCTCACTGCTGCTTATCATCGGCAAAGAGAGAGACACACACAAAGGACACACACATACACTGACACACAAAAGACACAAAGATCAACACAAAAGCACATAATCACAAAATGACACATTGCCCACACAGTAGAGGAAAGAACTGCAGAGATCAGAAGATAACCAAGAACTGAGATTGAAAATGTGTGTGTGTGCGTGTGTATGTGTGTGTGTGTGTTTGTGTGTGTGTGTGTGTGTGTGTGTGTGTGTGATTATTTGTGATATGGAGGATGTACACACTCATCATGGTTTTGTGTTCTAGTTTTAATTTATAGTAGTGTTGCTATGGTTACCTGAAGTTTAGTAAAGTTGGAGCTCTGATTTAGAGCTCAGGTTAAACTGTTCCGAACTCTCAGGGTCACCGTGCACTAATGCTGTTTCTTAGGGACTTGCTCATCCAACACACACACACACACACACACACACACACACACACACACACACACACACACACACACACACACACACACACACATATGCTTTCATCACATTTTTTCCATTGTCTTGGTATGTGGTTGACCTTTCCTTGAGATCGTTCTGCTGCCTCTGATCCTTTTCTGTTGAGCTCAACTCAAAGTCACAAACAGCCAGGTGGATCCACAGTGCGTGGATACGATCATATAGCTAGATAAAAGATGACATTATGAAAGCTTTGCCAGGTAATGTGTTGATATGATGCTTCCATACAGAGCAGTGTGATGTTTTGATGGTAATGTCTTGTGAATCTTCATCCTTCAGGCAATCACAGGGAGCAGAGCTGGACTAAACACAGAGGCGTCACTCCAGCGGGGAGCTGCTGATACACATGCTAATAGCCTGGGCCTCTCTCCTACAGGTAAAGCAGGAAAAGGGATGTAGAGTGGAGCAGTTTTCACCACCATTATAGATTTGTCAGAGGACATTAAAATAACTGTATAGGAAAAGAATGGATGATGACCTGAGGGCGACGCTGAGGGATCAGTTGAGGGTGTCAAACGGCCTCACACCTCTGCAGGAGAGAGTCTGAGCACTGAAATGTACCAAAGAGTTTCATCTTTAATGACAGGCAGTTTGAATACAGCGAACCTGTGACTGAGCCCTCCAATCATAGGTGGGTTGGTGCAGCTTCTGCAGTGGAGCTCTGGGTAGTGACTGAATGGATGAGATGGAGGATATAAGTGGGTGATATGAGTTTCCTCCACATGGTGTCAGGACTCAGCCTTTGGAATCAGCTGAGGAGCTCAGAGAAGAACTTCTGCTCCATCACTCTGAGGGGAGTCAGCTGAGGTAGTTCAGGCATCTAATTAGGGAGCTATTCCAGGCACGTCCAATTGGGAAGAGACCACAGAAATGTCTTGTGATCAGAGCCAGAATACACTGGAGACATTATTCATTCCATCTGGCCGGGCAACACCTTGGGATCTCCCAGGAAGAGCCGGAAAACTTGGCCAGCGAGCGAGACATCAGGATACTTAATCGAGGCTACCTCTGCAACCTGGACAAGTGCTGGAAAAGCTCGCTAGAAAATGGCTTTCTTAAAAGTTCCTGACTTAAGAGATTTTCAAACTGCAAAGTGGGAAGAAGCTAAAGCTAAAGCTATCTTCTCGCTTGTGTACAGTCAGGCAGGCGTTTACTTGCAGTACATTTATTAATTATAGATCAATTGCTAACAGTTAACTTGTAGTTTATTTTTCTGCTTATTCCAGTGGGGAAAATACACCAAGATAGTTTGGACTGAGACTGCAGAGTGCAAATGAAATACACACACACACACACACACACACACACACACGCACACACACACACACACACACACACACACACACACACACACACAGGCACAAAGTCCACATATGTAAATTTCACTATTTCATCACTCACACATACACACACACACACTCTGGCACACATGCATGCAGACTCTCATTGCAGGCCAGATGCTGCATCATCTCCAGACTTTATGTCGTTCTCGTTCAAATACCACCGCAGCGATGAGCAAAATAATGGACAGAAGCAGAGGCCAGACGGCTCGTGAGTCAGAGTGAGAGAGTTAAAGGTGCTTGAAGAGGGTAAGGGACCTGGGAGGTGACTAAACACACTTTGGATATCAGCAGGCTGGTTTCATGTTTCATATAATTGACTTTGTGTTGTCGATGTATAAACAGAACCCACAGACGGAGTTACAGTGCGGTGTTTGCCTTTATTCTCACGTCAGCTCAGACGCTTTGTCACTGCACCGTCAGCTAATAAAACAGCTCCTGGTAATCCTTTTTCAATAGCAAAGTAATATACCCTCAGGTGGTGACGTCGTCATGGAGAATGGCATGCGTACATGTGAATGTGTATACTTTTCATTTGCAGACATCTTCCAGGACAAGAAAACTCATCCAGCTGTGTGATCTGTGTTTTTATTTACGTGCATAGAAACGAGGCTCCCCCCCATCCACTTGTGTGTGTGTGTGTGTGTGTGTGTGTGTGTGTGTGTGTGTGTGTGTGTGTGTGTGTGTGTGTGTGTGTGTGTGTGTGTGTGTGTGTGTCTAATAGCGTGAGGTTTCACTTCTGAATTAAGCTCAACCTCGACAGGCATCATCATCATTAAAAAGCCACGGCTTGCAGGTAAACATCCTATTAGAATGTGTTTTCACATTAGCGTTTTTCTGAAGGAACCCATCTTGTTGTCCATGCGGCACATTGTCAAGGACTAATAGCTCACTTCACACATTGGTGAGCAATCTCACAATTAGCCACAGGCAGCAAATGGCCTCATTTGAATGTGTTTACACAAACCTGCCACTTAATGTTAGTGAAGAAAGAGGGAGACGGAATGGGACAAGATGCACTTAATTAAGCAGCTGCTTGTATTGAGCTTAGTGGTCAATATGAGAAGTGCTTAACCCTTAAATATCACTCAAAGCACAAAGGCAGGTGTTTTACTTCCATATCCATCTGTCTGATCCCCTGATTATTTGATCCTACATACAGTAGGCCTATATTATTATATTATAAACCAGCACTTCCTCTGTGTCATTCTACCTGTAAACATTTGCTGCAGTCCCGTTGCAAACATGAATAAACTCCATTTTACTCATTTCAGCTGAAGAATTGCAGCTAATTAGAAGCTCATTAGAATGTCACTTAAATACTCCAACAAAAGACCTTAAACTATAACTTCACACTGAAGTCTACTTCCCTTTCCTTGGACAAACAAGCTAAGTACTTACTGAAAGGAATGAAGTAAAGCTCCTGTCTTTCATTTGAAGCCATCCAAGTTTTCTAAATGTTAAAGGTTTAGGTCATGCTGGCAGCTGACTTTGGATAGAAAGTAATTTCCTCAGCGCTTGATGGTGACATTTGTGTAAAGACTCATCTGAGCCTTATTTCTACAGGATGTGGGAGAAACGTACAAAGTAAACGTTGACAAAGTGTATGTTTACTTTGTAAGTTTTTACAAGTAAGTAGGTAGGCCTACACAACTGATATCTTGTTCAATAGCTTCATTCGTATATGAGGATGTATTGTGAGGTCTACTCCGGCCCTGTAGGTGGCAGTGTCGATCTTTTGCCAGTCTGCCGACCTTAAGCCATGTTGTTGAAAACAAAGTGAAGAGTTTGGTGAACTAATATAAAAGACCAACAGAAGAAGAAACAGAGAATAAACCTAAGCTTCTCCTCCACACAACGGAGACGATAAGAGGAAAAACACCTGGAAACTCAAACTGTGGTGTTTTCCTTTGAAACAGGCAAGATTAAATTTCTTTGCATGTATTCGATAGCTACAGAAAAAAACGTTTGCATTGATATGACATCACCTCGCAGTGACAGTTGTTTTCCTTTCAACTCTCTTTAATGGAAGGTAATGAAAGCCCCCACACTGTAGGGTAAACATCCCTGTCATGTCTTCTAATGTCAGCTCGTACGTTAGTTTGTGTGCAATAAGACATCATTAAGGCCACATCTGAAAACACTAGTGTGTGTGGTCTTTGCTTGTTCCCCCTCCACCTCCTTTATTCTCTGCTGCTCTCTCTGTTGCCCGGTGTGCCTCTCTGTTTGTATTCTGAGGATCCTCTCTGCTGTGACCTCAGGGCAGCCTCACCAATAATGTCCTCATAAAGTTGTAAAGTAGCATTAGCTGGAATTGCAATAAAACGCCGGCTCAGCCACACAAACATTCGAGCAGGAACATTTCAAGCCATATTATTCACACACACACACACACACACACACACACACACACACACACACACACACACACACTCCGGCTGCATGTACACATTACATATATTCATATATCACACTTGGCAACACTTGAGCGTGTGAGTAAATACAGTAAATCTCAGAGGAGGTAAAGGCTGGGCTTGGGCTTTTTAAATGCAATGCATGGTTGTAGGCAGTTGATGGGATTTATTAAACATTAAAGCCCAGAATATTGCAGCAGATAATGTTTTTAGAACACCGGGCCATTATCCATTAGAGTTTGCTCCAGTCTCAGGTCCTTGGTTAGGCATGCATGAAAAAGAAATGAGGATGGAGTGAAGAATGAGGACTTCAAACGAGCCGGATGTTTTCCTCACGGTCGCTGTTGTTATTGCTCTTCTCCCTGTACTCCATCTCCTGCATACTGATAAGAACAGGAGGACCTTTATTCTGGAGGAAGGCATATATGTTCAAATATAACGCTCATTTCAAATGCATGTAAAATGCCATTGGATAAACCGAATAGCTTGTTGGCATATGCAAATTAAATATTAACAATTCTGAATAATTGCAAGGACCATTACAATCAACTCTGACGTGTGTGTGTGTGTGTGTGTGTGCGCGTGCGTGCGTGCTTGCGTGTGTGTATGTGTGTGTTTTCTGTAGGCTCACTACAGTGTGGCGTGTGGGTGGCAGTGCTGAGGGTTGTTGCGAGAAATTATTGGTGTGGATAATCGCTGTATTTCCTGACAGCTCCTCATTATCAGGCTGGTGTTGCCAGGTTACTAAGCCCAGCATTTTATCACACAGGCCTCGCAATGCAGAAGCTCAACTATACAAGCTAATAAGGGATCATTTATTCATTAAACTACAGGATCATATACATGTAATCTAATTTCAGAACCTGAAGAAGCACGTTCATTAAGGCCTCATGAAGCTCTAACATCCGCAGAAACCTCCTGTGAGAGGCTGAGAGGCCAGGAAAGATCTGTAGACTCACAGCTACATTAGCAACCCCCTGTAGTCGTTGTTGGTCAAGATGATGAATGTAACTCCATTATCCAACATGTGTGAATCAAATCTTGATACCTGCTAGATATTTGACCTTTCACCTCTCAGTCTTTTGTAGCAAACAGCAGGCTAAGCACAGTGTAGCATGTTTGCTAGAAATGGCGGTCTATGATTTTACACTACAGTTTGGAGTAAGTGCGGGGACGAAGCACACACACACTGCCAGCTCCGGGACTGAACTGGGGGTGCTGCTCCCCTATTAAGTGTCTGACGAGCAAATGCAAAGCCCCTCTGTTCACAATAAACCACTTAGCACAACCATCACAGTGATTAGCTTAACTCTGCGTCTGTAGCTTAACTCTGCGTCTGTAGCTTAACTCTGTGTCTGTAGTTGCCCTCTGCACCGTCCAGTGATCGCAAAAAGGAATCCTAGAAATGGAAACGGATAAAGTAATGTCAAGGGTTTGTAAGTGCGAGTGACCTTTTCCCGTTACACAGACACATTTGAAATTAAAGCAGTTTCAGGGATTGCAGGATGTTTGTATCGTTGAGTTTTCAGTCTACAGAGAGGTGAAGTGATGACTGTTGCTAGATAAATAAAGCTGAATTGAATTGAATAAATGTGTCGTGACAGATTGAACCATCTCCTTGCTCCATGATCCTCCTCAGGCACACACACTGTACCACGGGCGGCTTGTATTTGAAAAACATAAAAGAGAAATGAAGGGCGTAAAGAGGATATCTCTATTAACGCTGCAGTAATGGCTGGGGATATACTAGGGAAAGTGTGTGTGTTCATGTGTGTGTGTGTGGGTGGGCGTTTAGATGGGTATCACTGTTGGCCACGAAGGCCTGGGCCGTTTATTTAAAGAGCCACTATAAATGTTGAAGCAGTGATAATGGCTGTGGGGCCAAGGGATGACATTTTGACAAACACAGCTTATTATAGAAATGGTTTTATCAATGTGTTTATAGCACCATCCAAGTTGCAGATTGTATGTGTGTGAAGCAGTGTGTATATGTGCAAATGTCCGTGTTGGACTGTGACTGAGTGTGTGTGAGGGCGTGCGCACGTGTGTGTGTGTGTCATACCGGGGGCCCGTTGGATTGCGAGAATTGAAGAGGGGGAGAGACAATAACCACTAAATGTGCTTGTTTCCTCTCATTTATCCTCTGAAGTGGGAAGATAGAGGGGGAGGAGATTGAGCAAATAATCTAACGGCAAAAACAAAAGATTAAGGAAGGGAGGAGGAGGAAGAGAAAGAGGAGGAAGAGGAGGAGGAGGGACGGCCGAGCGAAGCCTTATTACTTTTATACATCTTGTTTTTCTTTCTTGGTTTCAGGAGGAAAACATGGATTGTTCAGGCGCGTAGGTCTACACACACATACATACATACATACATACATACATACATACATACATACATACACACACACACACACACACACACACACACACACACACACACACACACATACATACATACATACATACACACACACACACACACACACACACAAACACACACACACACACACACACACACACACACAGACAGACAGACATACATACATACATACATACATACATACAGCACACATACAGCACACATACATACATACATACATACACACACACACACACACACACACACACACACATACATACATACATACATACATAAATACATACAGCACACATACAGCACACATACATACATACATACATACACACACACACACACACACACACACACACACACACACACACATACATACATACATACATACATACATACATACATCAGATTTACGCACATGGGTCCCTGCTGCCAGCGTTGATACAGAAAACATCATGTCTTGTTTCGGCGCATGCGTGTGTGTGTGTGTGTGTGTGTGTGTGTGTTGGAGGATAGCATGATTATGAAAGTCACATTATTGAACCATCATTGCCAGTCATGACACCACCTTGACAGGGATGTGTGTGTGTGTGTGTGTGTGTGTGTGTGTGCGCGCATCAATTAGTCCTCTCTCTGTGGACTGGCTGATTATTCATTTGCGTTGTGCCTGTCCTGCTCTCCCCTGTTGGGCTGTCAGATGGTGTCGGACACAGTCAGTCACAGGTGTTTGGTTCGCCTCGTGCTGACAGCTGAACTCAATTATGACAATGTTCTGCTTTGGGCTTTTTGTGGACCATTAATCTGTCTACATTTCTGTCTCTCTGCCTCGCTCTCTGTCACAATGTTTCTTCCCTCAGTCTCCCTCACTCTGCGTGTCATTTTAGAACACACTCAGCACATTGTAACGACGTGCTCATCCTCAGAAAATCCTCCAGCGTGTTGAGTTTAACAAGAATCTTTGATAAACCCCCCAAAAAACATCTGCTCAGCCGTCCCCAGGGCAGAAACGCGTCACTGGCAGAGGTCAGACCTGCCTGGCGAGACTCATTTGAGTGAGCAGGTGACCTATGAGTATGCAAATAAGCACTTTTTATAGCAGCTGCGTCCACAAGGGCATCTAACAACCCAGATCTCACTGAACCCGAAAAGAAACGTCCTACAGCTGTAGAGGACAATTCTGGGTTCCACTTCTGCGAGCTAAGAACTACAGTGAACCCGACGACATCAGAACTAGACGACTTAAAGGTGGAAAATGGCTTCTCTGTTTCTTACAAAGGGTTAGGGTAAATATGGACATGTGGGGGCTTCCTGAGGAACCTTTTCTCTGCCGTCAATGGACTGAATCACACAGACACGCACGTACACGCACACGCACACACACACACACGCTGTAATCTCATCTCCAGTTTTAGATATTTCCTACAGGATATTACAGAGACCTACTGCAGGTCAAGGGACAGGACTGTAATTTAGTTCTGCTTTCCCCTTTTAATATCTTCCCCTGACCTCCAGCAGCCTCTCCTCTACACCGTATAGTCACAGGACAAAGTGTATGACATGAAGACGGACAACAACAATAATCCATTTAACACTAAAACATGTCTTCATTCCTTCCTACTTCCCACTTCCTCATCCTCATTAATACCTTTACAGATATTCTGCCCTACATTTTTTTAAATCTATTCATGGTGCTGATCTTGTCATGTGTGTCATAGTTGAAACTTTAAACTATGAATGGCCTCAATTCTCCCAGACTCATCTCTTGTAATTCCAGTTTAGTGTTTTTCTTTGGTGGTTGTCGGTCTGTCTGGTCTGTCTGGATCAATGTTACAAACAAATATTTCCTCAGTGTAGTCGGGTCTTTAATGAAAGCAGCAGCGTCTGACCCTTTGTTCAAACCTGCTTACCTGAATTGCAACTGTGCTCATTTACATAATTACTGTTAGTGAATACTCCTTTTAGAATTGTGGCTAAAAGGAATGTATCCAGTGATGATTTGTGGTTTGTTTAGTGGGTACGGCCATTGTTTTTCTCTGCTATGCTACAGGTAAAGTACAGTAAACTACCCACAGTGTAGCGATATCAGACACAGCTGGAGACGCAGGTATTATTTTACTGGCAACTCTGATCATTATTAACATGAACACATTCTGGAGACACTTCTTTGGGTCTGACACTTGGTGAAAGAAGTGAGATACAGACTCCTAACCCTAATGTTTGCGGGGGCCTAAAAGGGCACAGGACCAAGAGAAACTACGAGAAAAACAAGGTGATGTTTTCAGTACTATTTAGGTCAAAAGTAATTAAAAATATTTGAGGACTTTATGAGGATTTTTTTCTCTATGTATGTATAATGAGGTGTTTGTGATAAAAGGATTAATTAGCCAGACGGACGTCATTTGGTAAATTGCCTCTTTAAAGTCAGTCAGTCAGACACACACACACACACAGACATACACACTTCCATTTGCTCCCAAATGGCTCTGTGCTGATTCTGCCAACCTCCGTACGCTCAAGAGCTTTTGATAATTAATGAAAATACATGAACTACGTATATTTTACCTCGAGAAAACACGACTGTATTAGGAATTTATAAAGCCAATTACAATCAAACAGAGGAAAAACATCGGGCCGTCTGAGGGTTTAATGCTGTGGAGACACTTAAGGAAAGCAGAGAATATTTAAGGTTTCATTGGATGTGCAGTGCTTGTGCGCTGTTGCCAACGCTGATTGTAATTCCAGCCAACTAGTTGTGGAAGTTCATTAAAGACAAAGCTATAGAGTGAATGCAAAACAAAGCTAAGTGCTAATCAAGCTGAAACTGATGGTTTGGGGGTGCAGAGGAGCAGTTACTCCAGTGGAAATGATGTCTGGTGTCTGGATGCCATTGATTCTTCAAAGCGTCTTACTCTGATGGAATCCTGCAGCCTCACAGTAACATTGACTTACTTCCTAGCATCCTCATTGGTCGATGAACATATTTAGTGTCACAGGTAGTTCTTTGGAAGCTTTGGAATCTGCTAATTGGTTAATTCATGAATGCATTCAGTACTTTTGTCCTTGATTACCTTGGACAGTTGGCTGGACAGTTAGCAGGCAGGTGTGCAGGCAGGATCAGGTGCTGTAATCGCGTCGGTAACAGGATCCAGCAGTTTTGGATACAGTAAGTCTGTAGATGAGCCTCAGAGCTACGCAAACAATGTTATTGTAAAATAATGCCTACATATCTGTTGGCAGTGTGTACACAGATGCACACAAGACATCCAATCAGACGCGGCGGTAAGGTTTAGCCAGATGACAACTTTGATGGGAGTTTATCATCTTCATCAGCCTGCAGCTCCATTCTAATGCTAATTTCCACGGCGGACTTGTTATGGCCGCCGTCCTAAATGTACCAGACAAATGAAGCGGCCGTCAGAAGAACGCTGACTGCTCCATGAATTTTTTATCCCGTGCAGCTGCCGGCGGAATTAGGAGCCAAATGATTCACGTTTGAAGTGGAGAGGAGTCGGTGTGTAGCGACAGACTCACACACACACGTAGGCTTCAGTCTGCATGACATTAACATTTAGTGGCCCTGTGCACCGAGACCTCACACAAGGCAACGGACAAGTGTTTTTAGCAAATAACAGTGTGTGTGTGTGTGTGTGTGTGTGTGTGTGTGTGTGTGTGTGTGTGTGTGTGTGTGTGTGTGTGTGCCTGTTGTTGCATGCTATTCCCCTTTGTTTCTTACTCAAAGCTTGGAGGATTGAAAATACATTTTCCACCCAAAAAGTCTGCACCTCTCCCCTGGAGGCAGGACAACACACACATACGCACACACACACACGTGCACACACACACACGTGCGCACGCACACACACACACACACACACACCCAAAAATCCACAGTACTTCTCCCTCTGTATCTTTCACTCAAACATCCAAAGGCCAGTGGTAAACAGACATTTGCATTGGCCCACCGTCCTGATAATCAACCTCTAATCACGGGCTTATAGGCTCGTTAGGGCTCGTTAGGGCTCGTTAGGCTCTGATTCATACGCAGCGTATGGACGCGCCGACCCAGCGCCTCATATTCACCGCCACATTAGGAGATGGACATTGGCATTTGCGTCAATATCACGCTCTCTGCCCCTCTGGCCTGTCCATCCAGCCTGTGTTTGTATGTTGTGTGTGTGTGTGTGTGTGTGTGTGAGTGTGTGTGTGTGTGTGTGTGTGTGTGTGTGTGTGTGTGTGTGTGTGTGTGAGTGTATGTGTGTGTGTCTTCGTCACCTGCAGGCTAGAACATGTAAATTGAAATCTTGATAGTATCCTGTAATTTGCTAATTACAGTGATCACACAAGACACTCTGACTAATCATACACACTCACACAAGCACACACACAAGCACACACACACATTTGTTGATGTGTAATTGCCAGTTGATGAGAGTCGCCTAAACTTAATATAATTTTGCAGATCACACACTCTGATGATCTTTCTTTGGCCAATAGTTGCTATTTTTCTCTGTCTGTGTGTGTGTGTGTGTGTGTGTGTGTGTGTGTGTGTGTGTGTGTGTGTGTGTGTGTGTACGTGTCCTCTACTTAATTCAATTTCAAACTTCATCACAGGCTGAAATAGATGTCAAGTCAAAGTCAAAGGTCCACAGAGGGATTTAGGGCTTAAAGGTGTGAATGGATTTGTTTGTGTTTGATCACACAACACGTTGTGTATAACCTGCAGAACCATGAAGGAATTGAGTGAAGGTTAATGTACTGACAGACTCCCTTACCTGGGGTCTAGTGTCAGGCAAAGTAGATCCAGTCGCTCCAGGTGTGTGTATGTTGATCAGGCTTGGTGTCTGGTCCCATAGTACTAGTAGAGCTTCATTTAGTTCTATATATTAATATGTATTTAATCCTGTACACTTATTGATACTAATCCTATCATGGCAAAGAGAAACTAACCGATTGATTGTCATTCACGCTTGGTGCAGAGTTGGTTTGGCTCATGAGACCTCCTCCTCCTCCACCTCCTCCACCTCCTCTTCCTCCTCCTCTACACACACACACACACACACACACACACACACGCACACACTGTTCTGAGGGATGGATGCATGGAGAGGCAGGATGTACGGATCCATACTTTGAGAAATGTAAACGCTAACTCCGACTGTGGACTGCGGTTGTTAGTGGATTGCGTTTGCGTGTCCCGATCTTAACGACATTTCCTCTCCAGTTGATTCCACACAAAGGAGCGACCCAAACGTAATCTGAGCTGATGTGTTAAAGCCCGGCCCGTGTGTTCAGGGATGATCGATTAATGGCCTTTAAAGCCTCCTGACCTAATGGGCGCGTGGCTGCATGTGTATAAAACTCTCATTTATCAGCAGAGTTTATCTTGCCGCTCCTAATGGATGTCTTCTCGCTCCGTGCTAAATGAGGTGGTTGTTCTTTAAATCTGCTGGTTAATGGTATTTACATCTGAGGGCTAAATGCAGAGGGAGAATCGGTTTAGTTTCTCCATTTCCTCCGGGGCGGTGAGTTTATTTGATGCCTCAGAGTAACGGGGTTGTTGAGGCAGATAAAAGGAAAAAGTGGAAGATCCCGGCGGTAAAAGGCGAGGAGAGTTCCATACCACCGCTGCTGTTGTATGACATTTTCGTCTCAGCGATAAAAATGTAACTTTTCAGGAGTAAATTAACCCCGGATGAGCCTGGCTGCAGTCCTAATATCACCTCAGAGTTCCCTTTGTGAAGGTCGCAGGGTCGTTAATTGTGCTCTTCCCCAAAGGAACGTGTAGCCTTTTCATTAAGGAAACTAAAAACACCAGGTTCTGTCCCATCGCGCTGGGCATAAAAGAGATGTATGTGTGCCAGAACGCAGAAACTCCTGGGTAAGAAGGAGCCTTTTCCTCTAAAGCTCCGTGCTGAGAGACTTTAACAGGATTCAATTGATTTGAAGTTGCTCCCTGTGAGTTGCAGTCACGGCTATGAGCTACAAACCACTTCGATCTCTTCCTTCTGCCTGTAATGGAGTTTCAAAGGGTGAACAGGTAAATGAAACAGTGAGGAAAACGCTGCATGGAGATTTTGGCTTTTGAGTAAATAAACTTTTTAGGGAAAATTGGGAAAGTAATTGGCCGAATGATTCAGCGACGCTCTTTGTGCTTCCAAATCAGATTTCTTCTTCCTTTCCGTCTCTCTCAAAGTGCATTCATATAAACTGTGACAAAAAAGTGCAGAGGGGTCGATAAGGAAGCTTCAGGAGTGCAGGCTGTAAGGAGCAGTGGAGGGTTCCTGGCTGTGCTGCCTTGCTCACTGCCAGGGGTCAGAATAAGACATCGTGCCAACAAACTCAGCTGCTGCATACACCAACAGCCGGGAGCTGCTTTAACAAAACACCTCAGAAGTTACATATGTTGAGATCCAGTGTGGAAACTTTGCAATGGAAAGCTGAGATCTATAAAAATGGACCAAATAACAAATCAGCTGAAGAAGTTTAAGTGAAGCTGCTCAGCTGTGTGTGTGTGTCGGTGTAATTCTGCGTCGATGTCAAGACTTGTTATCTCTTCACAGCCTCCGTCTCGTGTTTCATTTATTCTGCGTTTAAAAATAAAAGTGATAATGAGCCTCTGGATCCAGAGAACCAAGTTGAAAGATCACTGCTGTCAGCTGCTCAAGTCCAACAAACTCACACCGAGTGAAGAAGCAGTGACTGTGTTCTTCTGCCTTCCCCCTGATGCTTCATGTCTCTAACAACCTGTTGCACTTCATCTCATGTCACGTCTACAGTCCCGGGGTTACTGACTTGTCTTTGGAAGGCCATTTACTCTGGGGCCAATCAAGCATGTGGGTTTGTGAGTTCACTTCCTGGGAGCATTCAGAATTTCCTCTGGTGTGTGTCCCTCTGAATCACGGCCCGGACACACACTTACGTTTCCTCTTTCCAGGCTGAACATCTGTCTTTTTTATTTTGTGTTTCAATACAGCGTGTAGCACCCACATATTTCTCTCTCTGTTGTCGGGAAGACTGTGCGGCTGTAACAAAAGATGATTTAATTGGGGATCATATAACCGCTGGCTGCTGGCAAAGCTGCTAGCGGACCTTCACACTGCAGACGGAGTAGAAATACGGTCGGCCATGTTTAAGGGAAGGCCTTTGGCTGGGGACCAAATGAGAGCAGGTGGAGTGAAACATCCAACCCACAGGTGAGGCCGTATGTTTGCATATGTAATGGAGATCACAGTATCACCGTGTCATTGCTCTCATAAATAACAACGCCATCCTGCTCCTCCTGCTCCTCCTGCTCCTCCTGCTCCTCCTGCTCCTCCTGCCCCTCCTGCCCCTCCTGCCCCTCTGCCTAATGACACAGTAATACACAAAAAAAAAGCCACAGCCGTGCATCAAGAGTGCCCCCTGTTGGTCCAGAGTCTCCTCTCTGACTGAGCGTACAGTATGTCTTTAAATAACACAGTTGTTAATGTAATTAGTGGTAATGCCTGCAGGAAACGGCCGGGCCAGACTGTCCCCCATGGGAGCAGAGGACATGCTGTAACCCTGTCCCTGTCCCTAACTCTAACCCCGAGGGCCACAGAGGGAGGGAGGGAGGGAGTGAGATTAATAAAATACATTTAATTCACCTTGCCTGACCCCCCCTCCCCCCTCTCCCCCTCGGCCCTTAAGAAATCTATTAAATCAGAAGCTATAACTTGCAGAGTACTTGAGATAATACTGGGAGAATTACACACACAACTTACCGTCACCCCAGGTGTCTGCTGGAGACGGGGCGAGCTGTGGGGGCGGAGCGTGGGGTCGCTGCTGCACAAGGAGCCGGTCTGTCACTGCTCCATGAGGGTTTGTCACTGCTGATCCATCCCGATAGCCTGGAATCCCATCACTGTCATAGTGATGAGCTGTGAGAATGTGTGTGTGTGTGTGTGTGTGTGTGTGTGTGTGTGTGTGTGTCTGTCTGTCTGTGTGCATGCTCTCAATGTGTGCGTAGTTTGCGAACAGATACATTGGAATAGTAGTATTGGTGACATAAACATACTGTATGGGGCAGGCCGGGGGTCAGGGGAGGCCGGGGGTCAGGGGAGGCCGGGGGTCAGGGTGGACCG